>NC_050184.1:4752285-4879785 GCF_008315115.2 Sander lucioperca | reverse complement strand
TCATTTTGCGCCGGAATTGTCCTTTAAAGTACTCAAAGACACTTTATAATAAAACCAGTACATTAAGCACATTAAAAGCAAGTGAAGCAATAAAACCGACACATACAAAACAAGCCTAGCAAGTGAAACAGTAACAGCAGGTGAAATGTAATATTATGTAATGGTGAAGGCCAATCTAAAGAGGTAGGCTTTGATAAGTGATCTGAATGGGTCAGTACAGTCATGGGTGTGTATGGATAGGGAGTTCCAGAGGGAGGGGGCTGCCATGGTGAAAGCTCTGTCATAGTAATAGTTTTATAACTAGCTGATTCCATAGAAATGTTTATTTATTTGAACGTATCTGTATTTCTGGCGGTTTTCTTAGTTGTACTGCCACGAATTGAACTGATGTCATGTTCTAAAAGGCCTGTGTGAACTTTTGTATTCAATAAATAGGAATAGTTTTTTTTTTTTTTTTAAAGGAACACACCGACTTATTGGGACTTGAGCTTATTCACCGTATCCCCCAGAGTTAGATAAGTCCATACATACCCTTCTCATCTCCGTGCGTGTCGTACCTCTGTCTGACGCCCCCACCACTAGCCTCACTTAGCACAGATCCAGGATGTAACCGGCTTCATCTAGCCTACTGCTCCCAATAAGTGACAAAATAACGCCAACATTTTACTATTTACATGTTGTGATTTGTATAGTCATGAAGTGTACAAATAACAAGGTCACATGAGACACAGCCATCTTCTAACCATATAATTACTGGGAACTATATTCTCAGAAGGCGAAGCACTGCTTAATACAGTGGCTGAGTGATATACCAGAGCATATGGCCTTAAAGCTGAAAATAAACAGCTGAGCAATAGCTTTTGTGTTCAGGTGGGATTCATCAGTCAAAACAATCCCCATATTAGCTCTGCCACCCACCCGTGCTATTAGCACTAATGCTAACCAATTTTAGCAACTATAACCACAGTGATGGATATGTTAGTGCACTGCTGGCACTCTACAAATTTAAAGCTACATTGTGTAAGAATTTCTCCCATCTAGCAGTGAAATTGTATATGACAACCAACTGAATATTACTTTCTAGCCCTTCCCATTCTGATCGCGTTTTAACTGTTACGGTGGCAGAACCCGAAATTAGCTCTAAGTAGCTCCATCGTTTACACGCAGCTGTTCTAGCCACTCCAATATTAACTTTAGTCTTTCCCTGGAATTCGTCACGGTGCCACTGAGTGTAAAAGGGCGTTCATTCGAGCGACTCGCCCATATGTATTCTGAATGATTCTAAATGGCAGATTCTACGCTTACGAAAATACTTTGATTAGTTGGTGGAAGTAAGTACACATGAATGAGCACATATTTGTGAAAGAACAAAGGGGTTTTTGCTAAGAATCAATTCAAAAAATTACACAATGTAGGTTTAAGGAAACTCAGCTGATCTTTGATTTCTGGCAGCACTGGTAGGCCTGTGACAATAATTGCACAATTGTTTAATTGTCAATTTCTTTTCATAATTGCGGTTTCTTTGTCTAACAGCAATTAATCGCTCACATTAGCTAAGGTCTTAAGGCGTGTGACTGGTAATTGTTGATTTTGTTTAGCTATGCCAAATTGTAATTATATAAGTGATTATTGGTTGGACTTTATATCTTTATTAAATTGTTAGTGGTTGGCACTTGACCCTACACTCGTTCATAGCAACAAAAATATCAAGGAGGATATACAGTTAGAAAAACTGTTTTATGATGATAAAGAGGCACTGTTTACTTTAAAGGCTGTGTGCGTTATTATATCATCTGGGTCACATGACAGTGATATAACCAAAATATTAATCCTGGAATTTATTCAAAACTTTAATTTGTTTTAAAAAGTAATAAATAAATAAATATTTTTTTAATTTGACTGAAAGAGACAATTATATTGTTAATGGCAATTATTCTGAGACAATTAATTGTACAGCAACATTTGGAATTGTTACAGCTCTAGGCACTGGTCGTTTTCAATCAATGATGCATTTACTGTACTATATTTCGATAACTTGTCTGGTTATTTAGGGGTTGAATCTGCATCTTTGCAATGCAATGCAGGGGTGAGCTCTTACTCCACTCTCAAGGACACGTGACGCACTACTCAAGTCTGAGATTTCTGCACATGTATGGTGCTGAGAGGCATTGATAGCGACAAACACGCACTGTGGGTTGCGAGAGGCGGTAGAGTAGCAGCTTCCATTTAGGAATTATAGAGGCCACTGAGCTCTTGTTTGTGTAGCCTTCCCCAGATCTGTGCCTCGCCCTCAACACAATCCTGCCTCTGAGCGCTGCAGGCAGCTCCTCCCACCCCATGTCTGGGTTTCTGCTCTGATGTCCATTGTCACCTTATAGATCACGTCCAATCAGTTGAATTCAATCAAAGTGTAGAAACGTCTCAGGGATAATCAGGAGAAATAGGAGGCACCTGAGCTGTCATAGCAAAGGATCTGAACATTTATGTCAATGTAACATAAATACATTTTTAATACATTTACAAATGATAAAAAAAATCCTGTTTTCACTTTGTCATTATCGATTTTGAGTGTAGATTGATGATGGAAATGAATTTAATAGAAGGCTGCAACATAACCTAAACATAAAAAGTGAAAGGGTGGGAATACTTTCTGAATGCACTGTATAATGGGTACTTTTATAATGCGTGTACTGTACTGAATACCAGTGATGGATAAAGCACTCCTTAATTTAAAGACAGAGGTATTATCTTCAAAATACTAGGTATCAAAAAGTTAATTCCTCACTATGCAAAATGGCCTCTTTCAGAGTCTTACAAGAATATAGTTGGATTATTGATATTATTGATCAAAGTGGAGCTCATTTTAAGTACGTTGTATACTATTGGGTTGTTGTACATACATCAAATGTTTTGAAAGGACCTGTCAAATAAATGTAGTGGAGTAAAAAGTACAATATTTGCCTCTCAAATGTAATGGAGTATTAATAGAAAGTAACACACTGTAAAATGAAAACACTCAATTGAAATACAAGTATCTAAAACTGTACTTAGAGCTCCATTTTTGTCCAAAATCTATTAAACACATCACTGAGCCACACTGTTGCCCTGGGTGACATGTTGATGATGATGATGATGATGATAATGATGAATCATTTTATTTCGGTTAACATACATGAAAGAAACAATTATTTCCCGTAATTTGCCACTGTAACTAACCATAAAAGGAATAGGCTGAAGCTAAGGCTTGTTTTTGCCTATCCTATAATCCCCATAGAATCACCCAGAAAACCAACAAAACTGAATGAAACTAAATACTTGAGTACAATCCTAGTCATTTTACATTGTAATCAAATTACTTCATGACCCTTAATTATTTTAGATTTTAAAGCTCTTTTTAAACTCAACAGAGACGTACTCATTTTCAACTCATCATTAAGTTCATTCCATAATTTAACCCCCAAAACTTAAACACATCTCAATTTTACATTAGTCCTCACTTTACCAGTTTCAAAGATTCCAGTTCCAGTTATTTCATTACCATGAACACACACACTGTAGTTTATTCTGACTCAATCTCACACACACCGTCCTGCTGCCCCAAGCAGAGATCTTCAACAGGGAGCCTGGGACCCTTAGAGAGAGCAGAGATACTGCAGGGGGGCCTTGTTTAATCATTTTTTTCCCCTAAAAGTTAAGATACTTCTGAAAATATACATAAACACAAGTCCTACATGTTATTAGCAAAGACAAATAAATAATGAATTAAATAATAAGAAAATAGGCCATAAGAAATGCACCTTTTCCTCCTGTTTGAGTAACATTTTGTAAAAAAAAAAAAAAAAAAAATATATATATATATATATATATATATATATATATATATATATATATTAAGAAAGTTATTTAAAAAAAAAAAAAAGGATTTGTTGACAATGAGAAACAAATGTCATCCTCATCCATTAAGAGCAACATTTCAGTCACATGATATATTTTGTCAAATACACATTTTTTTATGCATTTAATACATTAAAATAAATTAATTAAAACTACACATGATACTTCATAAGTAGTAGGCAGCTGGCAAAATTAAATGGTGTGATCCTTTTATGTGTTGTATTTGTGGGGTAGGATTTAGGTTTAAGCTGTACCATTGCCTTGTTCCAAAAAGCTCGTTGCTAAAAGGCAGCTGTTGTTATTTCTTTATTGAATGATTTCAGTGTAATTATAAAGATGTGAGATTTGAGGGTGTGGAGGTTCCTGGAAGAGGATGGAGGTGCTGACTGTGTGTGGACAGGTGGAGCTCATCTATCTCAGACAGGGAGCCTCAGGAGTCTCTAATTGTTCCAGTGGGAAGCACCTTCCCCACTGAGTCTTCAACTGGACCATGCAGAGAGCTATTTTCAGCTCAGTGTAAAGTTACAGTATGTCAAGTATCCACAGAGTAATCACAATCAGTAATTCTCCCAGTTAATGTGCAGCAGTAAGCCTTGAACTCTCTCCGCATGCAAATGCCGAGTTTTTAGCCACGCACGCTAGTGCTCTGTTGGCCGGCCAGTCCAACACTATGGTCCAGACTGAAATATCCCAACAACTATTGCACAAGTGGCCATTCAATTTGGTACAGATATTCACGTCCCCGGTAGATGAAGCCTACTGACTTTGGTGATCCCCTAGTCTCGCATTGCCAGACCTTCTTCCACAGCGCTGCACAGGAAGGCCTGGCTAGTCCACACAGCATTCTGGGATGGGGTGCTCTGGTTTATTGGCATTTCTTTAACCCTCCTGTTGTCCTCGGGTCAAATTTGACCCACTTTCAAAATGTTTCTATTGTAGAAATTTGTTTTTTTTTCAACCAAAATGTCAAGATGAATGGTTCCATACAACGCTCTTCACAAGTAAAATAAATGATCAGTCCAAAAAACAGACAAAAACATTGTGAAAAGTGACAAATAACTTGGGGAAAAAATGACAAAAACGTCAGGAAATGCTTACATGCTTACATGCTTAACATCTGGAAAAGTGACAAAAATGTTTAACCCAGAATAACAAAAAGTTGCATGGTCCACGGAAAGACAACAATCACAATCGTCTTGGGCGGCGCTAAGCGCCGGACACAATAATGCTGCTTCTGCAAAATAGTCTTGTGAAGGAACTTGTTTTGGTGGAACATGTGTACGTTCAAAAGTTGTTTTAGTCGTGCAACAGAAAACTCAGATTGGACAGATAGTCTAGCTAGCTGTCTGGATTTACCCTGCAGAGATCTGAGGAGCAGTTAACCATAGTCCTCATAAATCCACCGGAGTTTAGAATACCAACACAAAGGAAGAGGAAGGTGACGGACATCCGGCCGAAAAATGAGGGACATCCATCAGATCTTCTGGCGCCACCGGAGCAATCCCCTAAATAAATTGCCGACGATATAGACAAGTGATCCCCTGACTTTTCATCTAGTGCCACAGCAGGTCAAACATTTTCAGTTATCCAGTTATGTCTACTTCTACAAAATTGATTGGCACAAAGTTTTTTCCACAAACTATTTGAGGTAGTGGCGTGAATTTTGGGACACCGATTAATGTCCCCCTCAGGATAAACTGTAAGAACTTTGGTGATCCACTGACTTTTCATCTAGCGCCATCAGCTCAAAATTCTAATTTGTCCAGTCACTCATTCCTGACTAAAAACATGCAAAGCTAATATTCCCATACAATCCCATACAGTATATGTACTGTGTACTACAAACATGATACAAGCTATATGGTGTGTTTAGTGCTACTTAACATATGTTAGCATTAGTATTAAGATGCTACTACAACTACTATGGTGAACATGGTAAACATATCTGCTAAACAGGCACAATTCTGCTGAACCAAACCAAAAAGATATACATGACTCCGAAGTGATTGGTGGTTCAAAATAAAATATATATACAAATAGCAATTTTGATAATGCAAAAATTCACTACTTTCATCTTCTCAAATGTCAGGATTGTTGTGTTTCTTTATATGTGCAATTATAAAGTGATTATCTTTAGTTTTGGGATGGTTGGTCAGAGAAAAAGCAATTGTAATCTCTCAGCCATCAGCTTGCTTAAACAGAAACTGTACAATGGAGATTAGTTAATGATGCAGTTGTTAAATTGGCAGAATACAATACTATAAATATTGTGAAATACTATGCATTGCTAAAGCATGGATTTTACTTTCATATTATATGTTCTTCAGTATGTTATATGTCATTATGTCATATCTTTATGTGTGTTTAATGCATGCTTCTCGCATTGCCAGACCTATGTCCACAGCAATGTGGAGGAAGGTCTGGCCCCTCTATGGATAGGAGAAAAAAATGCTCTGGGTTGTTTGCATTTCTTTACACCAATCACAGTCATCTTGGGCGGCGCTCATCTCCGGTTGCAAAGACGGTGGCTCTGTAAAATAGTCTCGGGAAGGAACTTGTTTTGGTGGAACATTTGCACCCCGCAAAAGAAAACACCACAAACAATATTAAATGAAGTTAACTGTTCACACAATACAGTGGTGTGAGCTATGTAAATTAGCTGGATACATGGTTAAAACCTAATTTGCTCTTACCAGTGTACCACTGTATGTATTTTGTCCATAGCAAATCCTCGCCAATCGGTGCCAAAACATCCCAACTAGAGAGCGAATGCCGTAAACATATTCTTTGTAAATCTTCAATCATTCCCTGAAAGAACCAAACAGGCCTGCCTTGTTGGGCAATCCATATTTTCTCCAAAACCTGCCATTTTCAGCATGTAATGGTCGCTTGGTAGCTCGGAGGTTAGAACGTAACACATAGAAACGTAACACATAGAAAGTGGAAGGTAAGGGAATCCTACGGTACTTCGAGCAACGCCGGAACGATCCGGTAAATGAACCGCCGTCGATCCAGACTAAATGCATGCAGACTTTGATCTTGACCTCATGTATGAACCTTGAATGGGAAACCTAATAGATGAAGGCTTAAAACAGTTTAACCAAAAATACTACAGTAAAGTGGATTGTTTACAGTATTCAATGGGTGTGTGGCTGCTGGTCATATGGCTCTTTAGTATTAATAGCTATCGAGAGAGGAGGTGTCATTTTCTGCTGTTGGGCTGGGACAGAAATAAATTATATTTTTATCACCCCAGCAGGACAATGAGTTATGGCTGGCAAGTAACTAAAGACTCCATCATCACACATAATTTCCATGAGACAGAGATAAGTCACTGGAGTGATACATACAGCTCCAGTGAAATGGGCCTTGCCTTGGCAAAGGTCTGCGCTCTCAGAGTTCCTGATGAATGAGAAACAATACACAGTGTTAGATAGCAACACACATGCTATTTTCGATGCATGGAGGGAGTGGCACCATGTTAAAATGACCTCTTTCAGATTATAACTAATGCACTAACAGTAAACAGTAGCATGAAAATAAAACGTCTGGATGATTGTTGTAGTACCAGTGATTTATGAATTGGTTTGCATGTGTTCCCCTGCAGGACAACCCACGCAAAGGCCAAGTCCGATGGGGCTGAGCAGGCTGCCCAGGCCTCCAACAGTGAGTCCAGCATCGCCAGACTGGTGGCCAAAGAGCTCTCCCCTTCCTTCTACCAGCCAGGTCAGTGCCCTTCTAATCTGTCAGGAATACTGCAAAATTCATAATAATGTTAAAAAAAAGCAACAACTTTATGTTTATAGACACAATGGTTGGGAAAGGATAACACAATATGGAATACTTTTCAAAGCACAGACTTAGATGTTTTCAAGCTATTCTCCAAGTTATTTTCACTGGAAATTGGATGTCATGAATTGTTTTTCTTGTAGGACGCTCATATTTTCCCAAATGGCTTGAATGCATCACTAAATGCAGAGTCAATACAAATATAACACACGCACATATATAACACACGCACATATATATATATATATATATGTATGCATTATTCAGCTGGAGCAAAGATGGTATGACATTAAAGGTGCGCTAAGCGATGTCACACGTTTTTTAGGCTACAACATTTTTGTCACATACAGCAAACATCTCCTCACTATCTGCTAGCTGCCTGTCCCCTGAACACACTGTAAAAAGGCCTCTGTAGACAGCCCAGGCTCTACAAACGGCAACAAAAACAATCTGTGCCAATCTGCACCACCAAACATAACAGAGTTCCAGCGTTCCAGCCAATAACCGACAAGAAGGATTTTGGGGTGGGGGTTGGGGGGTTAGTGCGCGGAAGCACGGAATGGAGGGGGAGGAGACAGGATGAGGAGGAGGGAGGGGCGAGCTAGCCCCGTTTTGTTTGACAATACTTCGACCGTCAACAAGAAATAACGTCACCCAACATCGCTTAGAGCACCTTTTATATTACAATTTACTTACTGAAGAAAACAGCAAGAATAACTGATCATAACTGATAGCCATGCACAGTGGTGGGATGTAACTGTACATTTACTCAAGTACTGCACTCAAGTGCAATTTTGAGGTACTTGTACTTTACTTAGTATTTCAATTTTCTGCTTCTTTATACTTCTACTTCACTGCATGGCAAAAGGAAATAATGTCCTCCTCTACATTTACTCGTACTTAATACCTATTTAATACATTACAGATGCAGTTTAAGAATACAAAATATAATCAACAACATACATACATACATTATGATGACATATTATGGATTAAGATAATACTTTATTGACCCCTTGGTGAAATTCACAAGCTAGTAAAGTACAGTAGATATAGTTTTTTTCTTTTTTAATAAGCCCCACCAAGTGACAAACACATTAATGCATCAATAATTATAATACAGCTATGATATATTCTGAAATGGGACCTTCTGATAATTTGTACTTTTACTTTCTGTACTTTAAGTATATTTTGATGCTAATAGTAGCATTTTGAATGCAGGACTTTTATTCAGCAGATCCTTGGCTGAGGCTCACCGCAAGGGTAGTCGTATTTGAATGTCTAAAAAAGGAACATCTTGTTCGGTCGAAGCGATCATATCAGTTTCATTGCGGGTCTGGCTTTTACACGTTCACACAAAAGCACAGCAGCCATTTGGGAGCCTCCTGTTATTTTTCTCTTGCGTTCTCCCTCAGCAGAGAGCGTTAGGGAATCAGAAAGTCATCCAGCTTTGTGAGTGGCTTCACAAATTGTCTCAGACTAAAACTAGAAATAGACGAAGCCTGGCTGAGTCCTGCTGTGCATTCTTTCATGGAAGATCGATCACTAAGGAGACAACAACACAGACATACAGTGTCAGCGTGTGCACCATCTGGTTTATTTGTACTGCGGAAAACAAAAATGTAGCCTCACAATTTAAAGGATAAGTCTGGTGATATTATATCTTGTCTAGAGTCAAAATGCACAATGAATTGATTCACTTACAAGTATTATCTGTGCCATAGCGCTCCATTGTTGTCCAAAATAGTCCCCAATAAATATTTATTCTTGTTTGTGTAATGTTTGATAAAATCGTCAGTTCCCTGTTCTCTTGGGCAATTATTTAGCCTTTTTTTCAAATCAAAGTCTATGTTTGTGACCTGTTTTTAAAGATTTGCGTCTCCAGTAGAAACACATTGGCAGACTATGATGCATTGTTGCTTTTGGTCTATTCATGGGATTTGTTGACAATAGCTCAAATGTATCACCAGCCTTTCATATTTCACTTTTACTTTGACATAAAAAATTGTATTCTTAATGTTATATTTATATTCTTATAATATTATATAGTGAAGTGTTTTTCTTTGGTATTTCTTACACTTCTTTCACTCTGAAGTGTGAGCAAAAAAACAAAAATGTGCATTAAAGTTGGTCATTATAACGGGTAGCCACCTTTAACTCTCAACAGACTCAGTAGCTGCTTCCTGTGGTCACAGGAACTCCGCCTGTAGCTTTTTTTGATATTTTAGTCAAAGGAAATTTGACTGGGTTGAGGATAGCAGGGAATTATTAAGAAGTCAGTTTCTGAATAGATGTCCAGTAGTTATCTTCTATTCTAGTCAACTAATTAGTCTTGTAGGAGGAGAGAGAAAGGAGTGCTCCACAATAACAGTTAACTAGGAAATAACAGAAATATATTTTTTATATCAAATGTCACTTTGAACTTAACAAACAATGCTAATTTGACTGACTCATATTTATCAAATGTCGATAAATCACATAGCCTACTCCCCAGTTTTATGAATGACCCTAATATACTGGTTGAACTGATCTCACCCAGGTCCTGAGTATCTGAAGAAGAGAGTGTTACTGGAGGTCGGGGAGGGAAGTGAGAACATAGAGCCTGTCATGCATGAGCCGCTGCTAGCCGAGGAGGAGCCCCTGCCCACGCCGCCCGAGAGCCCACTCATGAATGAACTGGACAGCCTCATGCCCGGCTCGTCCCCAGCCCGCACCCCCTCCCCCAGCCCAGGCATCATCAGCAAGGAAGAGCCCAAACTCCTCAGTCCAGGAAGCTGGAACGAAGACAAAAGCATTAAAGGTGGTGGCAGTAAGGGTAGCAGTAAATCCAACAGCAGGCCCAACAGTCGCCCCACTACCCCGTCAACCCCCGCTCCTGCTCCTGCCACGGCTGCACCTGAAGGCGCAGGGGCTCCCGGCAGTCGTGGCCCCTCTCGCACCCCCAGCCGTCAGAGCATCAAGATAGAGCAGGGCTCGGACCTGGAGATCAAGCCCCTGCAGAAGTTTGACTCAGAGGTGAAAGCTCCGGATGTCACGCCTGCACCCGCTGCCCCTGTAATGAATAGCCTCATCTCACCAGATGAAGAAGAAGAAGAAGCCCCGCGCCCCATCTCCAAAGTGTCTTCCAAAGCGGTCACCCCGGAGCCTAAAATCAACGAGGTCAAAACTGAAAGAGCTCCATCAGTCCGCGAACGAGCGCCATCCGTCTCCGAGAGCAAAGTGGAGTCCAGGGAGGTGAGCAGGCCGTCCAGCAAAGCAGAGACAAAGCCGTTGCCAAAGCGGCAACCCAGCCCAGCTCCATCCCCCAAACCAAGTCTTGAACCTAAAACAGTACCAAAGCAAGTGGAAGACAAAGCCATTGTTGCCAAACCAGTCCCAAAGGTGGAGCCCAAAGCAGAAGCCAGACTGAAGGCCATGGTGTCGAGCCCTAGTCCTCAGGTGACTGCCGAGTCTTTGGAGCTGGAGGTAAGATAGTAAATATACACATCGACTCACATTTGATTATTTCTGGCATGTAAGCAGCTATAGTGTTGTCGGCAATGTCAGTCTGTCAGCCGGTCCACCACTTTGGTCCTGAATATCCCAACAACCATTCCACACATTCACATGAAGTTTTCTAAAAACATTCATGAGCCTACTGACTTTTCCTCTAGCACCACCGGCAGGTTCACATTGATAGTTTTCAGTAAAATGTGTCGACAACTGTTGGATTGATTGGCATGAAATTTACAGACATTAATGTTCCTTTCAGGAGCAAATGGGGTCATCCCTATGTTCCCCAGTTCTATATTCCCTCAATATAACATATAAGATACACTTTACATCTGTCTTCCTAGTTATTTAAAAGATTTACAAATATTTATATGCAGTATGTCTCTTGGTATAAACTAACATTGTCAGAGATTGGTAAGGGTTATCGTCGCAGTTCATTGCAAAATCATAAAAGGAGATGGACATTTCAAATGCAGCTTGAATGGTAAAAGTCCATTCAGCCACTGTGAAGATATCAAGAAGTATAACTGTATAAGCTGTAGCTGGGTGACTTAAACACTTAAACATAAAAACCCACTGGTCTGGGTCTTAATGTGTCTTATTAAGAGGATATTGAGCCGGAGAACATAGATATGCTCCCTGATTAAATACCTGCTAAACTAATTGCATTCCTGTACACACAACTGTACTGTGTTCAGTAATGATTAGCAAACGTAAGCACGCTAACAAGCTAAAGAAAGATGGCACATTATATCTGTTAAACATCAGCATGTTAGCATGCTGACATTAGCATTTAGCTCAAAGCACAGCTGTGCCAAAGTACAACCTCACAGAGCCGCTAGCATGGCTGTAGATTTTCTGTAACTTTTAGCCTTGTTTAGCTAAAAAATAAAGCTTGACGTTATCAGAGTAGAGTATCGTCTAAAGCCATGAATGTCCAAGTCATCTTGTCTCTAAAGAGAGCACTTCATTATGACTTCTATATCCATCTCTTTACATGACATGCACTACATGTTGTCTCTCAATCCCAGTTTTATTCTTACAGGGCTCTTGTTATCACAGTGTTGTCCAAAATGGTCTCCAGAGAATGTATTTGAGGGATAAAGCCAACCATTTAAAACGACTATACCAGCAGAAATAGACTGTCCAATCTGAGTTTTCTGTTACACGACTAAAACAACTTTTGAACGTACACGTTTCACCAAAACGAGTTCCTTCCTGAGGCTATTTTACAGCGGTTCCGTGCGGAGCTTAGCGCCGCCCACGATGACTGTGATTGGTTTAAAGAAATGCCATTAAACCAGAGCACCTTTCTCTCCCATCCCGGAATGCTGTGTGGACTAGCGAGACCTTCTTCCGCAGCGCTGTGGAAGAAGGTCTGGCAAAGCGAGACTACTGCCCTCATATCTCATATGTTCCTTTCTTTCAAAGGGCCCAAACACCATAATGATCTGCATGGTCATCCTGCTGAACATCGGGCTGGCCATTCTCTTCGTACACATTTTGTCATGAGACATTGTCCACCACCTCAGGTAATAAATAAACATTTCAAAACTTGCTGGGGAAAAACTGAAAGGAGTCCATAATAAGACAAATAGTTTTTTTGTTCCTTGCAGGTCACCGGCGGTGTTGGAGAGAGACGGCCTGCCTCCTCCTCCTTAGTTAGGACCAGAGATCAAAGATGACCGCCGAGGAGTCAAAGACGCCTCATACAGACCGCCGCAGCTCCTCTACAAGTTTTGGCTGGTGTGACTGTGTGAGGCTCTGTGAAGCTCCTCTCTTTCCAGAGGTTTGAAAAACTGAAGGGCACGAAACCTGATTCAGTACATCTGAATATGATGCCGTTTGTATGTTAAAGTCGGGGCTGGATGGTAGAGTATGTTCTCAGTGCTAACACTGGAGACGCAGCGCTCAAGAAGTCTCAATTCATCTTCGTCACAGTGTGTCACAAGTATGTCAAGATTTTTGCAAAAAAAAAAAAAACGGCTTTTAACTCAATCCTTAATTGGCACACTAGCTGATTAGACAATCTCAGTAGGCAATTACACTTCGTCACAAGATGTTTGTATAATGAAGGAATGTTGATAACATATGCAGACTGAATATTCTCTCTACTATGCCTTCAACTTGATTGATGAGACACAAATTTAACTGCAGCGGACGCGTAAGAGGTTTAGGAGTTATGACTGTTACTATCATTATTTTAATAATCTCCATTAATGTGTGGTTAAAAACCTGAAGGTTCATTAATTTGGAGTCTGAAATAAAGTAAATACAGTTGAAATGCTGCAAACTGTAAGCCAACGCTACGTAAATAGCCAGTTTATTGTTTTCATCTTGTTGCTCTTCAGTCTCCAAAGAATCTAGAGTTACATTTTTGGCTAATAGCATTTGAGACTGTGGTGTACTACACTGTGAAACTTTCTATTTTCACTGGGATTTATTATGCATTTATTATCATTCTGCTGCTTTGGTTTTTGGAGCTGCAAAACCAAATAGAGAAGGAAAATAGGAAGCTTATGAGTGTCACTGTACTGTATGTTCCTGTGGTGGTCCTCATACGGATGCAGTTTAGCACCCAGGTGGTTTTAAACAAGAGGTGTGTATGTTTTGCAATAGAATGAGCAGGCAGAAAAACGAAAGCTTATTTAAAACGATCACTGTATGTTGTAGTAAGGTTTCTAAATTGACATATTTGTATTAATGCAAACGTAGCAGCAGGAGGTGGGCTTGGTGTTTGCCTGTGAGCTACTCATGTATGTTTCAGTGTAGAAAACTGTCCACTCTTGTTGCACACCGCATGATTATTCAGGGCCTGTTCTGCTTTAGAGCCAAATACGACTTCAATTTTTGTACGCATGAGGGCACTTTGTGTGTATGCGTCTGTATTTTTGTACCGTTCTGAAGTGCACATCTTTTCAGCATTCACCATATTCTGTTGTAGGATTTTTGTCAGAGGCAAATATGCATCCCTAAAATTTCTTTTTTTCCCAAAAGGAGTCAGATTACCTCATTATTTTGTGACATAGGGAAACAAATATGGAATGGTTCTTAACTCCATGTCTTATTTTGAGAATAGCACTCTCCAGATGTGCAGTTTAATATTTCTCCCATGTTCTATTTAGCTATTTAATATGTGGCTTTTAAAAAAGGACAAAGGTTTTTAGCTGAAAAGGTTTTGCCTTTGCAAATGAACACGTCACTGGTTGTGCATTATTTTCATGCAAAGAAAAAAAAAAAAAATCTTCAAAAAGTTTTAATAAATCTCTTATTTGGCATACATTTGACCCCAATAAGTTTATCCAAATGCATTAACAGAGACATTTGTCAGATGAACTCAATGTAAGTGCAATAAAACTATTCATATAAGTCAGTGTAATGTAGAAGCCATTTTGTTTTGACTGTTTGAGCATTTAATGAAATTAAATAATGCTGAATTTTAACAAAAGGGAAGAAATGCATTCGTTTGTAGCCAAACCTATTCAAAACCACAAAGCTGAAAATAAAACTTACAACACTTGCGATTGTGTATTTTTGCCAAAATTTGTTGCTTCTCCCAATATTCGCTCTATAACGTTTCTATGTTTAGTCAATGATTTTCATACAGTATCATTCATTATCCAGTCTGGCAACAGCAGAACTAAACGCCACCTGTCTGCCAGCACAAGATCCCCCCCCGGGCCACAGTGAATACCACACCCCATTTGAAACCAGAACAGGGTTAGGCTTTAGTTCTTCTCACGTAAAGAGAAAAATCACACTTGAGATCTGCAAATAGTATACTGAAAACATCTGGTGCAGTCAAAGTAATTTAGTTAGTTATCTACCTGCAACAATTTCAAATTTAGAGTAGTTTGCCATTGCCAGTTCTGTTGAAGAACGTCTGTTGAACACCACTGCCCCCAAGTGCTTAAAGTGAAAAACACATTTTAAAAATCTCTGACCATCAGATGAATATATAACCCATTTTATACAGATTTGTCACGTTAACTTAACAGTGAGTGTATTAAAGAGAACAAACAATAACTTTGGTCGGTAAAACTTTATTTTTTTCACATTGATAAAAAGGCACCGATCAGAGATCACTAAAGGGGAATGTATGCCTATTTAATACTCCTCTCCTTCATCATCCTCATCTCCCACACTATCAGCTCCAACCTCCTCATAATCCTTCTCCAGAGCTGCCATGTCCTCTCTGGCCTCAGAGAACTCTCCCTCCTCCATACCCTCACCCACATACCAGTGAACAAAGGCACGCTTAGCGTACATCAGATCAAACTTGTGGTCAAGCCGAGCCCAGGCCTCTGCAATAGCAGTGGTGTTGCTCAGCATGCACACAGCCCTCTGGACCTTGGCCAGGTCTCCACCAGGAACTACAGTGGGCGGCTGGTAGTTGATGCCCACCTTGAAACCAGTGGGGCACCAGTCCACAAACTGGATGGAGCGCTTGGTTTTGATGCTGGCAATGGCAGCATTTACATCTTTGGGCACCACATCACCACGATACAAAAGGCAGCAGGCCATGTATTTGCCGTGGCGAGGGTCACATTTTACCAACTGGTTGGCTGGTTCAAAGCAGGCGTTGGTGATTTGAGACACTGTTATCTGCTCATGGTAAGCCTTCTCAGCAGACACAACAGGGGCGTAGGTGGCCAGAGGGAAGTGGATACGGGGATATGGCACCAAGTTGGTCTGGAACTCTGTCAGATCAACATTGAGGGCACCCGTCGAAACGAAGGGAGGCAGTGATGGAGGACACTATCTGACTGATCAACCTGTTGAGGTTGGTGTAAGAAGGACGCTCGATATCGAGGTTCCTACGGCAGATATCGTAGATGGCCTCGTTGTCCACCATGAAGGCACAGTCAGAGTGCTCCAGGGTGGTGTGGGTGCACAGGATGGAGTTGTAGGGCTCCACCACAGCGGTGGACACCTGGGGAGCTGGGTAGACGGAAAACTCCAGCTTGGACTTCTTGCCGTAGTCGACAGACAGACGCTCCATCAGCAGGGAGGTGAAACCAGAGCCGGTGCCACCTCCGAAGCTGTGGAAAACCAGGAAGCCCTGAAGGCCGGTGCACTGGTCCGACTGAGGACAGAGAGAGAGAGAGCGAGAGAGTTAATAGATTACCTACATTGCACATATTTTTTATACTGTGAACTGAGGCCATCCTCTCATTTCAAAACACTGTACAGCTCTTCATTTTAAAAACATTTAATATACATTTTATTGTAAAAGTTTATATTACGATTCTTGACTTCTCCAGTACTTCTTTCTCGTTTGTTGTCTTGGATGTTTGTTATGAACCAAAATACCAAGGCAAATTCCTTGTATGTGGAAACTACTACTTTGCAATAAACCTGATCCATTTAATGTCATATTCTAGAGCAAAATGTAAAACTAACTTCTACTCTGAATATACCCACCAGTTTGCGGATCCTGTCCAGCACCACATCAATGATCTCTTTGCCGATGGTGTAGTGTCCACGGGCGTAGTTGTTGGCAGCATCCTCCTTGCCGGTGATCAGCTGCTCAGGGTGGAACAGCTGGCGGTAGGTCCCAGTGCGCACCTCATCTGAAGAGACAAAAAACAGATGGTGAATCAGTTGTGTGGCCTACAATTTACACTTCCATTTGCCTAAAGAAATGTTCAACCAGGTGATGACACTTACCGATGACAGTGGGCTCCAGGTCGACAAAAACAGCTCTGGGGACGTGTTTTCCAGCTCCAGTCTCGCTGAAGAAGGTGTTGAAGGAATCATCTCCTCCTCCGCGAGTCTTGCCACTGGGCATCTGTCCATCTGGCTGGATCCCATGTTCCAGGCAGTAAAGCTCCCAGCAGGCATTGCCAATCTGGACACCAGCCTGACCAACGTGCACTGAGATACACTCACGCTGCGGAAAGAAAAGTAGTGTTGGGGGATCTCTTTTTAAATGGACTAGAGTGCACTAGAGCTAATGCAAGATTTAAATAAGTAAAAGGCTCTTTTGTAAAGAACCAGATAAACATCATGACTAAAGTCACCTGATGCAGCCATTTAACCTCTACCCTCTTAAAGCCAGAAACCAGAGTAGGCTCAAACTTGTGACGTCATCAAGTATAAAGTCTGGAGCTGCTCAATAGAGAGTAAAGGCTCTACTGATTTTATTCTATTGTAGTGTAGTGTTCTCAGTTGTGACTCTGAATATGTACCCATAAACTCAGAACCATACAAATAAAAATAAAATTGTCTATGCTCAAATCATTCCCCTGAGTATGTTGACATGCACACTAATAGTCCACTATATGACAATATTCTTATATCGTAATATATCTTTGATACGGGTCATGTAATCAGCATATTCCGTTTTAATATTAAATTTTCATTAGCCATGTAAACAACTTAGTCGGAGTACTGTGTTTTTTCGGAATAAGGGCAAGACCCCGAATACTGTATGCATGTAAACGTAGGTAATCTATAACATCTTCCCTAATTCATTGTCCATGGAGCAGTTCCAGACTTATAACGTTACTTGATAACATACATTTGAATTTTAGCGCTCTAGTTTTTGATTAGATTTGAGAGAGTAGTAAGGGTACTACTAATATTTGTTGACCGTCTTGGACATTGGAATATAATGTATGCATTTAAAAAAAAAAGGGAGAAAAAAAAAAAAGGGCGTAGTTCCCCTTTAACAAAAGGAGAAAAAAAAAAGATTTAACATTTTCCCATCGGAGTTTTGTGATGGAACAAACCAAACACAGCTGTAGTTCCAGATGTTAATACAAAAGTAGTAACGTTAAGCCTTTACAACATGAAAGATTCTTATAAAAAGCCCCATTAGGCTTTTAGTGAATTGGTTTTGTTTGAAACGGCTGCGGTTGCATTTTCATACAGGCCAGGCCTCTCCAAACAGGCGGTAAAAGAGAGGAATGTTTCAGGATGAAAAGCCCATTGACCTAACACTAAACTGGGTCAATGTGAAAACAGGAGAGCCAACACCGGAAACTGGCAGCTACGACTGAACTTGTGGGCTGTGGCCTGTCGAGTTACACTTAATTTACCAACATTACACTTAAAACGACCTATTGACGACGACGATTGGTAACCGTCCTACACCTTAATCCTTTTGTTTACATGTAGACAGTTGATGTTTCTTAGTTAAAATAAGTAAGTTAAACTATGCTGCCGCGTGGTGACGCACATTCATATCGTTGAATTTAGATAAATAAACGAAACACGTGATACGTTAAGAAACACTATGTCCATACTCACCATGATTATTGAAGCTGTTAGTTCTGTAGGAATAAAGATTAAGCAGAGGAAAACGGCAAAGTTAGCTCTCACACACAGGCCTTTATGTGTCCAGTGTAAGAAGTAACTGACGTTTGTTCCTAGGCGGGGTTATTTATACTCTCTTACCCGGCGGAAAAGTGCTGCTGAATCCTATTGGTCGGAAGTCACGTGAGTCCGCTTCCTATTGGTTAAAAGGAAAAAGTCAAATGCGCCACGAGCTCTGCGGGAAAATGGGGGAAATCATCGTTGAGATCTGCGTAGGCATGTGTGCGTAGCTGCTAGCCAGTCATTGGTGCTAGCTAGCAAAGATGCTCTGTGTAAACTGCGGACTAGGCTAGGGTTCATTCATTCACTAGCTAGCTAGATCAGTCGGCCCGGCGCTGGGAGTGTACCTTAAATGGTCCATTTGTGTGACGTTCTGTTGTGTTTTTCAATCCCCCGAATGTAGCACAAGTAGACTTTATATTTCACAATTGTTTTCCGTCAGATTATTTACAGACATATCCGACCGCACCTAAAAGGCGGCATCATTTTACGGAGAAAGAGAGGAGGATCCATTTTATATCTATCAGAGGGAGGGACTGTGCTGGTGCTTGTTGCAGGAAACAGTTAGTTGTTTCACAAACACTTGGGCAGTTAAGTGCTTGTGTTTCGTTTTTTTACCCTAACCGATTTTTAATTTTTTTTTCTTGAGACAGGAATGTTTACGGTACGCCTGTACGGGCCTCTGACACCACCTCATGATTGGCCACCGCAGCGTGACGTCGGGTTGCGACCTCCAATATTACTCCAAAGGTTGATTTTTATCAACTTTTCGCCGCAGGGCCTGCCCTTCATCCATTAAAGTGCTGTATTCATGGATGTATTAAGAGAACGAATGTATTGCATATGTTGTACCACTTCCTGTGTCGAAATGGTTCATGAGTTATGAAAGGTGCGTGGCTAAATAACGGCCAACATAATCATCAACATTTTAATTGGATGAAAAATATTGCTATGGGATAGCCAATCTTTATAGGCTATTTGATATCCAAGACATTTCTTTGGGTTTACTTTCCATCACATCCTCTCTCTCAGATGTACAGTATGAAGCCACCAGAGGTCCCCATTTATTAAGAAAAAAAAAAAGGCTGGAGCAAAAGCAGGAATTTAAGGATTTATAATAAATGGAAGAACCTGCTATTCCTCTGTTTTAGGGTTCTTAACATTAAAATAATCCTTCATTCCCTGTAAATCTGAGCATATTGGTAAATGTTGAATTTATTCACCCTCGAATCCTGACTGTTTTTTTTTTACCATGTAGGCTACCTCAGCAGTGTACTTCACTGTATCTGTACCAGTGTGTCTATAGATTGCATATGTAATCAGCGAATCAATAGGCTATAGATATTGATTCGCTGATTACATATGCAATCCTCATCTATATACAATTACAATAAACCGCCTTTCTATACAAGTTATACAGCTAGACTTGCACCATATTCGGCACATTACCAGGTACCATTATTCTTTCATTCATTTAGTTCAGTTTATAGTTATACATTGTGCATTTGTGACTTGCTGTTAATACCCGTGGAGATTTAAAAAGTACTTTATCCAATCTATTTCCATCAGGCATCATGTGAGCAAAGCCAAAGCAAAAAAACTTTGAAAAAAGATCAAACCTCTAACATATTATTTGACATTGTTCGCTACTTTTACATGGGTTGCCTGTAATAACCAAGGGCTAACAGTGGGTGAAAATTATCTTGTGATTCTCAAAGTATGTATGGATATTATTCCGACTTATATGAAATTATGCGGGTTAGGGTTACTAACTGACTAGATGGGAAGAGGTTTGATCTTGGGATGTGTCAAAAGTTATTTTTTTGCTTTGGCTCTGCTCACATGATGTCTGATGACAATGGTTGAAAAAAGTACTTTTTAAAATCTCCATGGGTAATTATAGCATCCAAGTCACAAATACACCTCTAAACTGAACTAAATGTAAAAAAAAAAAATGGTATGTGTCGTGAACGGTGCAACTCTATATACTTTACTCCGCCTACTTGACCATCTGGTGACGTGGTGCAGTCAGAACTTTTTTTCATTGAATACAAATCCTAAAACTCTTGTTTTTGTCCCATCAGTATGCAACAAATGGAGTAGGAAGTAAAAAATAATAATAATTGTATTACTGCTTTCTCAATTAATGAGATTAAATTCTCCCCCATATGGTGGCTTGATACTGTACACCAGGAAGATGATATAATGGAAAGTAAAACCATCAGATACCAAAGTAATTTCTTGGATATTAAATGCAATATACTATTAAGATTGGCTGTCTAAATTTGTGATAGCCAATCCTAATTATAACATTGCTTTGTGATTCACAATGCAATGTTTTTTTGACTTCCAGTTAAAAGACTCTTAAGAAAAGCTAATGTGAATTAAAATATAAGATATAGCTGGTAAAGGAAGGAAAATAGCAGAGAAGGATACTGCCAAGTGAAGAAGGAAACTCCAATAGGTCACATGACAAGTCCTCACAGATGTGTGAGGTAAGGTGCAGTATGAAAAACAGTACAAGAAGGCCTGTAATTTTTCCAGATTTATTTACAGTTTATAAACCATTTAAATAACTTTTTACAACTACAGTAAGCATGACCATGACCATGTTGAAGTGTTCTTGGGCAAGACAGTGAACCCTGAATTGCTCCCGATGCTACCCCATCATGTGAATGTGTTTGGAAGTCGCTTTGGATAAAAGCGTCAGTTACATGAAATGTAATGTGCGTTTGTAATATTTAGAACTTAAACACAAGTTTACACATCGAAAACAAATGCACTATATTGTGTCCTGTATATTGTTCAGGACTTACACTTTTGAGTTAGATTAATTTATGTAGTATGCTCTACTCCTCTCCTTCATCCTCTCCCTCCCCCTCAATAGAGTCGACTCCAACCTCCTCATAATCCTTCTCCAGAGCTGCCATGTCCTCTCTGGCCTCAGAGAACTCTCCCTCCTCCATACCCTCACCCACATACCAGTGAACAAAGGCACGCTTAGCGTACATCAGATCAAACTTGTGGTCAAGCCGAGCCCAGGCCTCTGCAATAGCAGTGGTGTTGCTCAGCATGCACACAGCCCTCTGGACTTTAGCCAGGTCTCCACCAGGAACTACAGTGGGCGGCTGGTAGTTGATGCCCACCTTGAAACCAGTGGGGCACCAGTCCACAAACTGGATGGAGCGCTTGGTTTTAATGGTGGCAATGGCAGCATTTACATCTTTGGGCACCACATCGCCACGATACAAAAGGCAGCAGGCCATGTATTTGCCGTGGCGAGGGTCACATTTTACCAACTGATTGGCTGGTTCAAAGCAGGCATTGGTGATTTCTGCCACCGTTAATTGCTCATGGTAAGCTTTTGCAGCAGAGATGACAGGGGCATAGGTGGCCAGAGGGAAGTGGATACGGGGATATGGCACCAAGTTGGTCTGGAACTCTGTCAGATCAACATTGAGGGCCCCGTCGAAACGAAGGGAAGCAGTGATGGAGGACACTATCTGACTGATCAACCTGTTGAGGTTTGTGTAAGAAGGACGCTCGATATCGAGGTTCCTACGGCAGATATCGTAGATGGCCTCGTTGTCCACCATGAAGGCACAGTCAGAGTGCTCCAGGGTGGTGTGGGTGGTCAGGATGGAGTTGTAGGGCTCCACCACAGCGGTGGACACCTGGGGAGCTGGGTAGATGGAGAACTCCAGCTTGGACTTCTTGCCGTAGTCGACAGACAGACGCTCCATCAGCAGGGAGGTGAAACCAGAGCCGGTGCCACCTCCGAAGCTGTGGAAAACCAGGAAGCCCTGAAGGCCGGTGCACTGGTCCGACTGAGGACAGAGAGAGAGAGACAGTGAGATACAGTTATGCCATTTAATTTAACCCATGTGTAGTCACATTCTGTATACTCCCCTTGTCTTCCGAGTCAAAAATTACCCGCCTTCACTTAACCCCTAAAATGCAGCAGCATAATTGTGTTTTGAATGCCAAAACTTTTTTGGATGACCTGTAATTGATCACAAGGTGAATATCTGAGTTTTCCCTCTTCACAGCGCAGAAAGACTGCATTTATTCAGTGGAGACACCACTTGTTTTTATTACAACACAGCTGTCTTACTCATTTTCTTTACTAAAGTGGTGATTTATTTTGATATTATTATTATTTTTTAAGTTACTCTATATGCATGTGGTAAACAATAGTTTTTATCAAGAGATAGGCCCAGTACTTTTGTATCTTTGCATCTCAAAGACCAGCCTCACCTCAGGACCTGTAAAAACCTGATAAGATTAGCAGCCCTATGTAGGCACGCAGGTAAATCTCATCCTCCATCCACACACATACACTCAATTGCTGTGTGTGTGTGTGTGTGTGTGTGTGTGTGTGTGTGTGTGTGTGTGTGTGTGTGTGTGTGTGTGTGTGTGTGTGTGTGTGTGTGTGTGTGTGTGTGTATGTGTGTGTGGATTTTGTAGTGTAGTCTGTGACTGTAAATTGAATGTTGGGCTCATTAGGAAAAGGTATCAAAGTTGAAAAAAATCATTTAGGGAGTTTTGTGTCATTTTTGACCCGAAGACAACACAAGGGTTAAAATTAAGGAATGGATCCGTCCTGATATCAAGTTACCCACCAGTTTGCGGATCCTGTCCAGCACCAGGTCGATGATCTCTTTGCCGATGGTGTAGTGTCCACGGGCGTAGTTGTTGGCAGCATCCTCCTTGCCGGTGATCAGCTGCTCAGGGTGGAACAGCTGGCGGTAGGTCCCAGTGCGCACCTCATCTGAAGAGACAAAAACAGATGTTGAATCAGTTGTGTGGCCTACAATTTACACTTTCATTTGCCTAAAGAAATGTTCAGCCAGAGGTGATGACACTTACCGATGACAGTGGGCTCCAGGTCGACAAAAACAGCTCTGGGGACGTGTTTTCCAGCTCCAGTCTCACTGAAGAAGGTGTTGAAGGAATCGTCTCCTCCTCCGATGGTCTTGTCACTGGGCATCTGTCCGTCCGGCTGGATCCCATGTTCCAGGCAGTAAAGCTCCCAGCATGCATTGCCAATCTGGACACCAGCCTGACCGACGTGGATGGAGATACACTCACGCTGGGATGCAGAGACAGAAGATTTGGATTACAGATTTGATTAAATCTCAAGCCTTGTACTTCTGAAGAGCTGAAGAGCTAAAGATTTTGCCAGATGCAAAGATGCCTTTAAATGAACTGCAAAATGACAGTGCATCACAGGGCGTTTATTCATTCTCCCCATCCTGCATGAAAAGCCCTTACTATTGATATTTTCGATGATAGTATGTCTGTCTGAGGTTCAGTCTATCATTTAGGAAAACATTTTCTGCTTCTCTCTGCTGCCACAGAAGACTATTGCATGCAGAATTACTGTGAGAAAGAGGATAATCTAGGTCAGACATGTTGCATGCGCTGTCTCTTTAAAAAGCCACATTCACATCCACCACAGGGAATATAAATCAACTATTAATTTCCATATTTCTTTACAGTAAATAGTAAACAGAGATATGTTATACTCTAGATATCATATCTGAATGATGAATAATTTAACATAAAATCATCTTTTGAACAAGGTGCGCACAAAAAATACATTAGTAACAACATTAGTGTGAAACTAGTCAAGCTGATTTAAAAGAGTTATGCAGTGAGAAGACAAGGCTTGCAGTGCAGGAATACATTAGGCTATATTTCGATTAAACAATAAATGAATTGTCTAACAGAAGCCATAATACATATGACAATTAAACAATATCCAGCCATGATGCACTACAGTAAAGAGAACAGAGGGTGACGTCAGAGAAACATATGAGCTATACATCATTTACTTCCCTTCTCTTATACTCTCAAACAATAACCCTGGAAATAAAATATATATAAAATGGTACTTACCATGATGGCTCGTCAGTATTATGCAATGTAATGAGACAAGCCGGAGGAGTGTTCGTGTCTGACGGGGTGCGGTGTCTGAGGCTGCTCTAATGATGCACCACATTCACATACTCTGCCTCGTGAGGAGAACAGGTGAAGTGCACAAAAAATTAAAACTCCTCCTCATTCTGCCGCAGTAACTGTTTCACACCCAGAACCAGAACAACAAGATAGGCCTACTGTAACTGAGACAGGAGGACTGTAGATTTGTTGATGATTTGGTTGATGGGTATTGTATGGTGTTAAAACACACAAATGTTTGGCTGTGTCTGTGTCTTTATTTGTAACTTGTATAGCATCATTTGAACATCAATGAAGCATTTTTCAATGGAAATACATTTTTGAATCTCATCCACTTTGTGTGAATTTTTTAGTTTTATCGCGCTGTGTCACACAAAATTTGTAACCTGCAAAGAGGACCAAGTGCTCTCCAGGAGGTGATTTTTTTTCTTCTTCTTCCTAGGATAGAGACATAGCGCATTTAAGTCCCGCGTTTTTGAAATCAGACACCAAAAACGGCAATAAGTTATTCGTTATTGATTCGAAAAGAAAATAGAAAAGAACATGCTATTTAAATAATGTTTACGTTAGCTGCTGGTACAGCTTGAGCGGGACTAGCTAACGTAAAAGTCAGCCCTGTAACTTTAGCTATTGAAGCAATATTAACGTTATCTAGCAGAACGTGCTTGGTATCAATGGATTCCTTAAATATTCTTGTTTCATATGATACCACATGTCTTCAATAGCTTTAGGCCTTTAACTGAGCCTGCTAAAAGACACTAATGTCGGCAGAGATTGCCGACGGGTTTGAGCAGCGCTAAATAACATTTCAGCCGGCCAAATCCATACAAAGACTAGGCAACCCCCATTTTCCTTAATATGCCCCACTAAGTTAATGTTGCTTCAATAGCTAATGTTACAGGGCTGACTTTTACGTTAGCTAGGCCCACTATTCAAGCTAACAATCAACAACATTAACATTAATGTTAGTAGCCTACGCTCCAAAAAGTAGCAAACTGTTAACTGGTGCTAAAATAACACAAAGCATAATAACACAAAGCAAACTGCAAAGACACCGCAACAATGGTGCTGAAAAAATAGACCCTAAGTGTAATTTAAATGACAACAAAATCCTAATAATATCAGAGAAACATCAAGCCGATTAATGCCTGAGAGCACAGTGAAGGCGAATTCTTCTTTTTCTGTATAGTTTAAAAGCTAGTTGGCATCCATAAATGTTGCATTACCGCCATCTACTGAAGGCCAAAAAATAATCTTGTAAGGCGAATTTGGCAAAGGATTAGCTAGTACTTGTTGCCTGCTCTGGTTGGATTGGTTAGGGTAAGAATGTCATGGTAAGCCAATCAAAGGCAGAGTAGGGCAGGACATGCGTTCACCATCCTAGGAAAAAAAAAATCTTGCCCATTATACGTCTTACCCGCAGGTTACACATTCTCAAAAGATTCCACACAATCGGTTGAGATTAACAAATACATTTCCATCGAAATTGATGTACAAATTATTATAAACGAGTTAGAGATTAGAGGCACAGATACATCTAAATGTTTACAGACACAAATCACGCTGTATTAAATTGTGCATTGTGTTTTACAAGCTGTGAATACTTTTGGGCCTGTTTTAACACCATACTTTGGATGTGAAACACTGCGACAGAATGAGTAGGAGTTTTTATTTTGTGTGCGCAGTTCACCTGTTCTCCTCACGAGGCAGAATATGTGATTGTGGTGCATAAGCAGATCAGCTTCAGACACCGCACCCCCTCAGACACGAACACTCTTCCAGCTTGTCTCATTACTTTGCATAATATCGACGAGCGATCATGGTAAGTACCATTTTATATAGCGTATCTTATTTCCAGGGTTATTGTTTGAGAGTATAAGAGAAGGGAAGTAAATGAGGTTGCTCATATTTTTCTCTGACGTCACCCTCTGTTCTCTTTACTGTAGTGCATCATGGCTGGATATTGTTTAATTGTCAATGAATTGCTTCTGTTAGACAAATTAAGATATTGTTGATATTTTAATGCTTACTACAAATGTTGTCTAATGTAGCCTATTCCTGCACTGCAGGCCGACGCCTAATCCTCTCCCAGCACAACTCTTTTAAATGAGCTTGACTATAGCACCGCACACAAATTGTTACTAATTTGTCATCCTGATTTTAACACTCTTTTTGTAGCTTTCATATAACTATCTTTTTTTAGTGCACCTTGTTCAAAACATTAATTTATGTTAAACTATTCATCCTACTGACTGTCTTAAAACACACCTTTTAAAATAAAATATATAGATATCAAAGTATATCTAAATAGGCCTATAAAATATATCTGTTTACTATTTACTGTAAAGAAAAATAAATATTTATAGGAGACACATATATTATTATTATATTGGTGGATGATGTGAATGTGGCTTTTTAAAGAGACAGCGCATGCAACATGTCTGACCTAGATTATCCTCTTTCTCACAGTAATTCTGCATGCAATAATCTTCTGTGGCAGCAGAGAGAAGCAGAAAATGTTTTCCTAAATGATAGACTGAACCTCAGACAGACATACTAACATAGAAAATAACAATAGTAAGGGCTTTTCATGCAGGATGGGGAGAATTAATTTAAACAGTCTACCATTTTGCAGTTAGGGCATCTTTGCATCTGACAAAAAGCATCTGACAACATCTTTATCAAAATGTATTTGAGTTTAGCTCTTCAGCTCTTTAGAAGTACAAGGCTTGAGATTTAATCAAATCTGTAATCCAAATCTTCTGTCTCTGCATCACAGCGCGAGTGTATCTCCATCCACGTTGGTCAGGCTGGTGTCCAGATTGGCAATGCATGCTGGGAGCTTTACTGCCTGGAACATGGGATCCAGCCGGACGGACAGATGCCCAGTGACAAGACCATCGGAGGAGGAGATGATTCCTTCAACACCTTCTTCAGTGAGACTGGAGCTGGAAAACACGTCCCCAGAGCTGTTTTTGTCGACCTGGAGCCCACTGTCATCGGTAAGTGTCATCACCTCTGGCTGAATATTTCTTTAGGCAAATGAAAGTGTAAATTGTAGGCCACACAACTGATTCAACATCTGTTTTTGTCTCTTCAGATGAGGTGCGCACTGGGACCTACCGCCAGCTGTTCCACCCTGAGCAGCTGATCACCGGCAAGGAGGATGCTGCCAACAACTACGCCCGTGGACACTACACCATCGGCAAAGAGATCATCGACATAGTGCTGGACAGGATCCGCAAACTGGTGGGTAACTTGATTAGCCTGGTTGACACCAGACCCTTCTCAGTTGTAACTGAGAGTGGGTCTGGGCAAGCTTCATTCAAAGCCCATTTCCAAATGGGCGTCACCAACGGACGCCACTCAAATGCCTCTGGGTGCAATTGGGTAGTCCTCCAACCAATCAGACCAACGATCCGGGTGACATAGCAGGGACAGCGGCATCAACGGGTTGCTGCATTTCGGTGGTGTTAAAGGTGAACAAAAAGCTGCTTGCCGTCGCTGCGCTATCGTCATCGTGTAAAGCCCGCCTCAACGGTTGTGATTGGTGCCTCGATTTTGAAAAATTAGAAATGGGCTTGAATGGGCTCTTGGTCAGAATGACTTGCAGAGCAAATCTCAAATTTGCCGGAAGTTCGTCAGGGTTTTTCCAGGCTATAACTTGATATCAGGAGGGATTCATTGATATATAATTTTCCTCTAAATTTCAAATGACATAACTGTATCTCACTGTCTCTCTCTCTCTCTCTCTCTGTCCTCAGGCTGACCAGTGCACCGGCCTTCAGGGCTTCCTGGTTTTCCACAGCTTCGGAGGTGGCACCGGCTCTGGTTTCACCTCCCTGCTGATGGAGCGTCTGTCTGTCGACTACGGCAAGAAGTCCAAGCTGGAGTTCTCCATCTACCCAGCTCCCCAGGTGTCCACCGCTGTGGTGGAGCCCTACAACTCCATCCTGACCACCCACACCACCCTGGAGCACTCTGACTGTGCCTTCATGGTGGACAACGAGGCCATCTACGATATCTGCCGTAGGAACCTCGATATCGAACGTCCTTCTTACACCAACCTCAACAGGTTGATCAGCCAGATAGTGTCCTCCATCACTGCCTCCCTTCGTTTCGACGGGGCCCTCAATGTTGATCTGACAGAGTTCCAGACCAACTTGGTGCCATATCCCCGTATCCACTTCCCTCTGGCCACCTATGCCCCTGTCATCTCTGCTGAGAAGGCTTACCATGAGCAATTAACAGTGGCAGAAATCACCAACGCCTGTTTTGAACCAGCCAATCAGATGGTAAAATGTGACCCTCGCCACGGCAAATACATGGCCTGCTGCCTTTTGTATCGTGGTGATGTGGTGCCCAAAGATGTAAATGCTGCCATTGCCACCATTAAAACCAAGCGCTCCATCCAGTTTGTGGACTGGTGCCCCACTGGTTTCAAGGTGGGCATCAACTACCAGCCGCCCACTGTAGTTCCTGGTGGAGACCTGGCCAAGGTCCAGAGGGCTGTGTGCATGCTGAGCAACACCACTGCTATTGCAGAGGCCTGGGCTCGGCTTGACCACAAGTTTGATCTGATGTACGCTAAGCGTGCCTTTGTTCACTGGTATGTGGGTGAGGGTATGGAGGAGGGAGAGTTCTCTGAGGCCAGAGAGGACATGGCAGCTCTGGAGAAGGATTATGAGGAGGTTGGAGTCGACTCTATTGAGGGGGAGGGAGAGGAGGAAGGAGAGGAGTAGGGCATACTTACTAATAAATGAATCTAGCTTAAATGTGTCATTCCTGAACAATAAACAGGAGCACAACATATTGCATTTGTTTTTAGATTTGTAACCTTGTGTTTGACTTCTAAATGTATCACTGTAGTTGTAAAAAAAATTTATTTGAATGGTTTACACACTGTAAATAAATCTGAAAAGAATTACAGGCCTTCTTGTACTGTTTTTCATACTGCACCTTACCTCACACATCTGTGAGGACTTGTCATGTGACCTATTGGAGTTCCCTTCTTCACTTGGCAGTATCCTTCTCTGCTTTTTTCCTCCCTTTCCATCTGTAGTCTTAAGCCATTCCTCTGTGATTTATGAAATGAAATCATCTTTTTCTGATATGCGTTCAGATTATAGAGAGCCAAATAGCTGCCTAACACCCTTGTTAATATGAAACAACATTGTCACATAGCCTTGTGCAATTTTGTGCGATCAAATTCAGACTAAAGCATTCTTTCGTTAGATGATATTTTAATGTTTTAATGACTAACCCTAACTCAGTGCGATTTTAATTCACATTAGCTCTTCTTGTGAAGTTGAGCCCAACAGAAGAAGAAAAAAAATTGACTAAATATGACATATGACTAAAAGCCTTTATGATTGAAGTTTTCATGTTGTGCCATAAAACAGGATAGATATGCAAGACTCTGAATGAAGATTAATAGAAGAAATTCAAATAATGAATATGGAGGAACTGGTGACCAACAAAGGGACTTTCTAATGTATTTTTGTCAAGTTTCCCCTTAATACATATTTGGCTACCAGGGATTCAATTTGGTATAATTTAGTAAGAAACATAATGGTGTTGTTTGTACTTGATCCCTTAATTTAGATTTGTTTAATTGTCTGCAATTTAGGATGAGAGAGATGAACTTCTGTTTAACACAGTTTGTGTTAAAGTGAAGTGATTAAAATACTATATAAATGAAAAAGAACTATTTACAATTAGCCTGAACGGAGACCTCTGGTGGTAGTGCTGAGTGAGAAGAAAGGGTCAAAACCAGGTCGGAACAACTTCTCTGTCGTTAAGGGTTGTGACCACAGCTGGCTTTTTTTGTATACCAATTCTTCTTCTATACCAAGTGCAATGACAAACAACAATAGACATATTGGGGTTATAAATGGTAAATAAAGTATATCATGAAAAAAAATGTAGCAGTTTAATTCAAAAAAGCTCTAAATAAAGTTTTTTTTGTTGCAGGATTTACTTTTGTGAATGTGAAATTGTTCTAAATATGTACAATATAATACTGTTTTTGTTTTGAAATGCAGACGTCATAAAAACCAAACAACACATCTTTGTACAATAATGAAAAATGAGGAGAAATGTTATAACAGATATACTCGGCAAAAAATAACAAGTGGGTCTACAAGGACAGCTCCAAAACAAGTATATATATATATATATAGGTTGTTTCACGATAAAGTCCACAGAAAGAGCAATTCATATTAATGTCATTTCTTAGTCTTTACAAATAATGTTTTGCTGGTTGGAGAAGTTTGAAATAGACATCTCGAGGTTTGTGTGTGACAAATATCTTGGAGATAAGGTCCAAACTTTTTTCCACTGGACATTTAAGAATGAACATTCACTAGTAATGGGTTACATATGGGATGGTGACAATGTCTTTCTGAAGGACGGACCCAATCCTTCTGTTCCGGATTGAAGGGCTGGATAAAAGACATATTTTTTTCCTATTATGGTGTCATTAAATAACATTGTTATTATACACCTTTGGGAATGGCTTCCATTATGATAGCATACTCTTTTAAGGATGTTTTCTTTGATGTGTTTGATTTTAAGGTGAAAATATGTTATAATAAATCTTTTATTTGTACTTGCTAAATACCACATCTTTCGTGTTTTTAAGAGTGAACTCGATTAATATGTTGATGCCATAAAACATTCAAAGAACTGAGGACTCTGATATTATATGCAACCTTTGTGACCTTGCAGGGCTGATTTTGGAGCATACTGAAGTTGGTGCTTTGATTTAGACTTTTGAATGAAAAGCTTTGTTGTTCTCTTTGCCTTGTGTTGTCAGTGTTGTAGTTTGTGTGTCTTTGTATGTCCTATGATATTGTCTTTAATGAATAGGCTATAATAAAAGAAAATGGCACACACTTCCTGTCTCCTAAGTGTTTGAAAATGTAGTGAACGTCATGTGGATGGATGAAAAGTTATGTTTGGATAATGTATTATTCATATTTTATTTTGCTAGCATAAGATATCAAAGTAAGATTATGTTAGCCAAAGATTCTCTGTTACTAGCTTAGCTGATGCCAGATCTCGCGAGAGTTTGTTGCTGAGACTGAAACAGTTCTCGAACAAAGTCAATTTCCTCCTGATTTAACCGTCTGGAAAATGGCATTTTTGTGTCACGATGTTTGGGAGATATGCGGCTAGTGAAAAATGAGTACAATGTTTTCTTTGGTGACAATGGGGCGAAATATTCGGTCATAATCTTTATTCACGTTCACTTCTTCCATCTGAATCAATACACTCAGGACCAACCGCCAGTCTCCCATGGATGTCTCCTCAAGAGGCAGGGCAGGGTGAAACCGGGTGAAACCGGGTGAAACCATGGGGTGAAACCCACGTGACAAGATACAGGATGACTTGCAAGTTGCGCAGTCTCGCCATTTTGCTCTCTGCAGTAACCGTGCACCTGCAATGAACATCAATGTTTTCGTTTAACCAATAGGAAAGGGGCTCTTGTGACTCTTGTGACCCTCGACCAATCGGATTCAGCTGCTCTTACTTGCGTGTAAGGCGAGTATAAAACGCCCCGCCTAAAAACCAGCGGTAGCGTCTCACACAGCCCTCCTAGAAGCGCAGTTGTGAGAGTATAATCAGTCTCTTTATCCTTATTTCAAGCCCTTTAGAAGCAGCGTCAGGAAACATGGTGAGTATGGAATAATGGGATGTTTATCTTTTTAATTTAACCAGGCTCACAGCCCACAGTCACACGAACATTGTCTCGAATACAAAGTATAATGTGAAGAGCAGTTAACGTTTTATGGCAATGTTACGTTTTTCTTGTGATTTTTTATTATCAAGTGTAGTAAGTGTAACGTTGTTGGTGTTATCTTTTCAATAGATAAAGCAGAGCCTATAATTTAAATTTCGGTCGTCCTTAACGGTAACAGTTTTCTGTCTGTGCAGTATGGAAGCCCATTTCTGCCAACGTGATAAAAAAATAAATCCTGTACCAGTCCTTATGAGGATCTTTCTCACAATAATGACTTAGTTCCTCAAAATAAAGGCTTATAATGTCAAAGAATATATATATATATATATATATATATATATATATATAATTTCACAAAATATTGAGAAACTTTTTCAGAATTTACTTGGCAATTTTTTTTAACTCTTATTTTGAGATACTATGTCATTATTTTGAGATACAAAGTCATTATTTTGAGGTTTCTCATTATTTTGAGATGGTAAGTCATAATTTTTGAGATGCTAAGTCATTATTTTGAGATGCCAAATCATATTTTGAGATACTATGTCATTATTTTGAGATACTATGTCATTATTTTGAGAGATTATATCATTATTTTGAGATGCCAAGTCATTATTTTGAGATATTATGTCATTATTTTGATATGCTATGTCATTATTTTGAGATACTATGTCATTATTTTGATATGCCATGTCATTATTTTGAGATACTATGTCATTATTTTGATATGCCACGTCATTATTTTAAGAGATTATATCATTATTTTGAGATACTATGTCATTATTTTGATATGCCATGTCATTATTTTGAGATACTATGTCATTATTTTGATATGCCATGTCATTATTTTGAGAGATTATGTCATTATTTTGAGATGCCAAGTCATTATTTTGAGATACTATGTCATTAGTTTAGGATGCCAAGTCATATTTTGAGATACTATGTCAGTATTTTGATTACTATATCATTATTTAGAGATGCCAAGTCACCATCTTGAGATACCAAGTCATTATTTTGAGAGATTGTCATTATTTTGAGATGCCAAGTCATTATTTTGAGATACTATGTCAATATTTTGATATGCCACGTCATTATTTTGAGATACTATGTCATTATTTTGATATGCCACGTCATTATTTTGAGAGATTATGTCATTATTTTGAGATACTATGTCATTATTTTGGGATGCCAAGTCATATTTTGAGATACTATGTCAGTATTTTGATTATTATCATTATTTTGAGATGCCAAGTCAACATCTTGAGATACTACGTCATTATTTTGAGATGCCAAGTCATATTTTGAGATATTATATCATTATTTTGAGATGCCAAGTCAACATCTTGAGATGCCAAGTCATTATTTTGAGATACAAAGTTAATGTTTTGAGATACTGTGTCATTATTTTTGAGAGATTATGTCATTATTTTTAGAAACTGCATTCTTTTTTAGATACTTAGTCATTATTTTGAGATACTAAGTCATTATTTGAGTTTCTCATTATAATGACTTAACAGGATATTTTTTTTCATCACATTGGTGGAAATGAGCTTCCATAGAACAGTGTGCACATTGACCCAGTTCGGGGACAAAAAGTAGTCTTGTCACAGTCCTCTGCTTTACCGCCTATTTGAAAGAGCCTGGCTGCAACCCCACTTTTGTAATAAAATGAATGAATCAGACACTTAATCTGTTGTACTGGTTTTAAAAGCTGCATGTATATGAAAAATATGACCACAGCTCTGTCTGGTTTTGGTAGACTTATGTCCCTCCACCAACTAACTTTTCAATTTAGTTGGAGTTCCTTTACACTGACTCTCTTTTCAGCCATCTGAAGGGAGCAGATATCTGTTCCATCTGCAGTCTCTTAACTGGAGAGATGATGATGATGATGATGATGATGTCACTATGAAGCCACAATTACGCACGGCAGATCCGCTGGTTACATTCTGTGCAACCAGCATCAGACTGTTTTTAAAATAACCACAGAAGTCCTCGTGCTTAATTATTCTACACAGTTTCTGCTGCACACTAACAGGCGTGGTGGAGACAGACACATTGAAATCAGTTCACACAGCTCTACGAAAAATTGTGATCACTTAAAACTTGTCACTCTGTGTAAAACTCCCTCAGGGCCGTTCTTTCTGATCCCACCCTCACCCTGTGCCCATGTGCGCCTGGCCACGAAATTTCCAAAAAGGCACACTCCCAACGCACTTGACAGGGCGCCCGCGGTTTCCTCTGCTGCGCACAGAGCAGCAGCTGCTAACCATCGACTTGTGGAGGTAAAGAGACTCTGTCCAGAGAAGGTAGTACAGCCGATGATTCAGACAGGATGGACATCTGAAACATGATGCATCATTAATAACATTGAGTAAAACACCACACAGTAAGCGGTCATGAGCTCGTACTTGACTAGACTGTATGTTTAAGAATTTTTCTTTTCAGTTTTCAGCAGCAGCTGAGCTTGTTACTGATTTTAATTTTTCTCAATCATTTCGATCATATTGTTTATCCTGATGTCATTATTTCCACACGTTTCAGATTTGACAGCTGTTCATTCTAAACATTAATATGCACATGCTTAATTTGTAGAGCGCATGTATCCAGTTATCGATAAGATATAGTTAAGTTATCCGTTTATAAATTTTAGATTTTCTCTGCGTGAGAAAATGGAGGTGTGGCGTGTGTCAATTGCGTGAGTCTCACTATCAATGTGTGAGAGTTGGCAGCCCTGCCCTCCGCAGATATTTTGATATACAAGACAAATTTTCAGCTTTAATCATATTTTATGCATGGATAATCGGCTATTTGGCTGAATAAACGAGACTGTAAATGTGCAGCATGTGTCGGGTGACTTGGTCATGATGTTGTGGTATCTGGTTCTTTACGAAGTCTTTTTTTTCCCCTCCTCCCTTTGGACTTTAGCTTTTTCGGTGTCACGATGATCTCAAGCATCGAATTAGACATGGTTGAAATGTATAGATGTCTGGCAATATTTAATGGTAAATGTTACAAATTTCTGTTTTCCTCCAGCGTGAGTGTATCTCAGTGCACGTTGGTCAGGCTGGTGTCCAAATTGGCAATGCCTGCTGGGAGCTTTACTGCCTGGAACATGGCATCCAGCCGGACGGACAGATGCCCAGTGACAAGACCATCGGTGGAGGAGATGATTCCTTCACCACCTTCTTCAGTGAGACTGGAGCTGGAAAGCACAGCCCGAGGGCTGTTTTTGTCGACCTGGAGCCCACTGTCATCGGTAAACTCTCATTTAAAAATATACAGTAGATGCCATAGTTGGCTTTTTCATTAAAGGGTAACTTCGTTTTTTTTGTTTTTTAAACCTATGTTTTTGTGTCTAAGTGAATGATGGGAACAACAATATTTTACATTGGTTCAGTATTAAGCATGACCGCTGCAGTCAGCAAAACAAGCTACAATGTAAGTTAAAGGTGCTGTAGGTAGGACTGTGAAGATCCAGGACTTAGCCTTTGCCTTACCTGCTTCAAGTAGTTATACTCGAACCTGGGCTCAGTTTCTGCAAATATGACAGAAAGTTAGTTTTATAAGTCTTACCTACTGCATCTTTAATGCGCACCTTCAATTTACGTCCACGAAAGAGCTGTTTTTGCCACTGACAGGCTCAGATTATTATTAAGTTTCTGACAACCTTAAGGAAAGGATCCCTACAGAGATAGACCTTTTTGTTAAACATTAAGATCCTTTTTTTTTTTTTTTTTAATAACATCTCTGAATTTTGCTATCGATAAACTCCATGTAAACAAACAGTACAGTAATTATCGTAAAATACACTTCATTCAAAGATAAAATAAAACTGGAAAGTCGTTTTGGTTTGTCTTTCTACTTTACAACAATCGCCGCTCTGGTTTGGTTGAAATAAACACATAGTTTACCGATTTTACATGTGGAAATATGCTGGCTATTTACATTCTTGTTTATTTAAATGCAGTCTGGTGGGTTTAGCGATCTCTGAGCTGTTTCTGGTTAAACAAAAAGGATTCTACTTTTAAAAAAAAGGTCTCTCTGTAGGGATCCTTTCCATAATGTAGTCAGACACAAAAGCAGCTCTTTTAGTGGACATAAATTGACAATGCACATTTGCCCTATAGGATTACATTGCAGCCCGGTTCCCCGGCTGCCGATTACAATGTTTCCGCTCAATACTGGACCAATTTCAAAGATTGTTCTTCATATCAGTTACTTACACACAAACCTAGGAAAATAGGGTCCAGGTTAAAAAAAAAAATGTTACCCTTATGTCAAACGCTCTGATCGAATCGGTCTCTTCAGATGAGGTGCGCACTGGGACCTACCGCCAGCTGTTCCACCCTGAGCAGCTGATCACCGGCAAGGAGGATGCTGCCAACAACTACGCCCGTGGACACTACACCATCGGCAAAGAGATCATCGACCTGGTGCTGGACCGGATCCGCAAACTGGTGGGTAGCTTGATATCAGGAGGGATCCATTGCTAATTTTGCTCTGATTTTCAAATGACATAACTGTATCTCACTGTCTCTCTCTCTGTCAACAGGCTGACCAGTGCACCGGCCTTCAGGGCTTCCTGGTTTTCCACAGCTTCGGAGGTGGCACCGGCTCTGGTTTCACCTCCCTGCTGATGGAGCGTCTGTCTGTCGACTACGGCAAGAAGTCCAAGCTGGAGTTTTCCGTCTACCCAGCTCCCCAGGTGTCCACCGCTGTGGTGGAGCCCTACAACGCAATCCTGACCACCCACACCACCCTGGAGCACTCTGACTGTTCTTTCATGGTAGACAACGAGGCCATCTACGATATCTGCCGTAGGAACCTCGATATTGAGCGTCCTTCTTACACAAACCTCAACAGGTTGATCAGCCAGATTGTGTCCTCCGTCACTGCTTCCCTTCGTTTCGACGGGGCCCTCAATGTTGATCTGACAGAGTTCCAGACCAACTTGGTGCCATATCCCCGTATCCACTTCCCTCTGGCCACCTACGCCCCTGTCATCTCTGCTGAGAAGGCTTACCATGAGCAGATAACAGTGGCAGAAATCACAACTGCCTGCTTCGAACCAGCAAATCAATTTGTGAAATGTGACCCTCGCCACGGCAAATACATGGCCTGCTGCCTTTTGTATCGTGGTGATGTGGTGCCCAAAGATGTAAATGCTGCCATTGCCACCATTAAAACCAAACGTTCCATCCAGTTTGTGGACTGGTGCCCCACTGGTTTCAAGGTGGGCATCAACTACCAGCCGCCCACTGTAGTTCCTGGTGGAGACCTGGCCAAGGTCCAGAGGGCTGTGTGCATGCTGAGCAACACCACTGCTATTGCAGAGGCCTGGGCTCGGCTTGACCACAAGTTTGATCTGATGTACGCTAAGCGTGCCTTTGTTCACTGGTATGTGGGTGAGGGTATGGAGGAGGGAGAGTTCTCTGAGGCCAGAGAGGACATGGCAGCTCTGGAGAAGGATTATGAGGAGGTTGGAGTCGACTCTATTGAGGGGGAGGGAGAGGAGGAAGGAGAAGAATATTAAAAGGTGCTAGTTAAACAGGAAACAATTGATTTCATTCCTCAAATACGTTCCAAAAATGTTTGTCTATTCACTTCCAGCTTGGCTGTTCAAAATAAAACTGAAAATGTTAATGTGATAGGAAGGGCCAGAGAGGACATAGGCAGGTTGGTTTGGAGTTCATCAGAGGGTGAGGAAGAGGATTATTGAAAAGGACAAAGCACTAGTTAAACAGGAAACGGTTGCTTCAAATTAAATGCATTCCACTGAAATTGTCATTCCAAAAAAATGTGAAGTTGGTTTGAAATAAATTTCCTGTAACATAAAGTTGTCTGTTTGTTTTTTTTTTTGGCGGTTGTAAGAATGAAAAACATCCTTAAGTCTGATTGTGTACTGATAAGGAAGTTAGTTTGGCAAATTGCTGCACCAGTAAACATTACATGTCAAGTTTGGCAGAATATATATGCAGTACCAGCAGTGTTTACATTCTACTTTTAAATCTTGAAATTTAAAATCAATGATTGGATGTATCGGTTTAACCTTGGGTTTTCCTCATTACCCTCAAATCTGTCACCAGTGTTTATCAGTGAGTGTTTACATGCACACCAATATTCTGCTATCCAAATATGATAATATTACGAATTTGATACAGGTCATGTAAACCGCATATTCCGGATGGATATTCCGAATAAGACGTGGGATATTCCTGTATTATTCAGGTTTTAGAGGCATTCTTTGGACATGTAAACGGTGCATTTGGAATATGCATCTCAATCGGGGTTTTTACCGCAGTTTATGCGCAGTTTACGGCCTCTTGCCTGTTTAAGGCTCATGGTCAGCTCTGTGGTCCTATGGTTGCTGTACACAAACCAACCAGCTAACCGTTTGGAAGGCTGCAGACCCGATAAGAAGGAAAAACACAGCTACGTTTAAACATTATCAAAGACTTAGATATCAACAGGTTTTTGGATATACGCAAACGTCGCTACGCCGACCTTTTTAAGAAGCTGGTTGAAGGAATAAAAGAGGGAGGCTGTGTTCGCACGGTCGAACAAGTCTGCCACCGCTGGAAAACTTCGTAAAATCGTATTTTGCAGCTTAGTTGGAATATCGTCTTTTTTGGAATAAGGGCAAAAAACTTTGTATCATGTGCATGTAAACGTAGTCATCGGGGTTTAAACAGGATCATAAGGTCATTAGCCTGCTTCTCCAAATGAAATATCAGATTCTCAAATAAAAAGTAACAAGTAAATGATGGTTTAGTCTGTAACAACCTATAAAGAGCAAAAGATGGGTTTATTCTCCAAAATTGATCTGGTGGTTTTATTGCATTTGAATTTAAGTCAGTGTGCAGATTTGTTAACCATCAAACTTGGGTTGCAGAGAAGGCAATTTGTTCAAAATATCCAACAATTATATGTGATTTACAACTTCATTCATGACAAAAGCATTCATAAACTGGCAGCGTTAGCAACGGTATAGTACGGTGGCCCAGAGAGATCAATGCACTGCAACTTAGTGATTGGGCTAAAATAAAAAAAAAATGAGTTAACTGAAGCATGTGGAACAACATTTAAACAAACCATCTAAGGCTAGTGGTCTTACGTTTAAGATGACACACCAAGCAGATGGCCAAGAACTAGTGGGGACGAAGACAGACAGAGGGACCGAACGGCCTACTGCTAAGAACTGTTAGCTTCAAGACCCAGGAACAGCGCCATGCTTTGATGCAACCATGGGCTTAGCGGCCAACGGTGGAATTGCAATGTCTTTCAGTCATGACACAGCCTTAATGACCATAGGTGAGGGTAGGAACGAAAATTGACCTGTTGATCGAGAGCTTTGCCTTCTGGCTCAGCTCTCTTTTCATCACAACGGTGCGATAAAGTGAATGTAATATCGCCCCCAATTTTGCGCCAATTTTTACCCTCACCTGAAACAAGTTTGACTTACTGCCGAGAAACCCGAACACAGCTCTCGCTTTGGTCGTACAGAGATTGGATGGCCCTGAGAAGGGAGCCCCATACTCCCGCAGCACCTTCCACAATATCTCCAGAGGGACCCGATCATACGCCTTCTCCAGATCCACAAAACACATGTAGACCGGATGCCGGGCATACTCCCAGGCCTCCTCCAGGATCCTTGCGAGAGTGAACAGCTGGTCCGTTGTTCCATGACCAGGACGGAATCATATTGTACCTCTTCAATCTGAGGTTCGACTATCGGCCACCTTGGAGTAGACTTTACCAGGGAGGCTGAGAATTGTGATAACCCTGCAATTGGCACACACCCTCTGGTCCCCCTTTTTGAACAGGGGAACCACCACCCTGGACTGCCTTCGGACTCCTTAGGCACTGTCCCAAACCTCCACGCAATGTTGAAGAGGCGTTTAGCTAGTAGCACGACATAATGATTACATCTCCTGTGATCTCTTAATACATCCATCGTTTATGCAAATAAGCATTAAACGATGAGAAACAACGACTAGACTGGGGGCTAGTTGTTTAGCGGTGTATAGATGGTGCAGAGAGAGAGAGAGGTCTAACATTACGATCTTTATATTAAATTTCACGGTATAGGATATTAGTTTATTAACGTTATTTTATTTTGTAAAATGTAGGTATCTAGATCTTTTAAAAGACATGTTATTGTTGTAATAAATATACCCAACATTACACAAGTAGTTATGTATATCTTGTTGTACGTTTGCCATATGATGGACACAATGTACAAAAATAGTTATTGCAATCGTTTGAACGTGTGTTTTTTTAGAAGGAACATTCGATCGTCATTTATGACCAGTTTTGACAGCCCTATGTGTTTTGGCTTGATCAGATGAGATGATGGTGAGATGGCAAGAGCCTCTTTTGTGTGAGCTCTTTCCTCACTACCGTTTTTCAATCAGATTTCCTCATGACGACGGCTGACAAAAAAAAGGCAGACGACGGTCGCCTTGGTGTGTCAGGCCAGGTTGGGGCTTTAAGATGCTTTATTAGTCAATCAACACATGGCAGTTGAAATGTATCTCTTCGCATATCCCTTTGAGATTCTGATACACACACCAATGCATTTTTGGAGGGGTTACAGCGCAGGGTCTGGAGCAGTTTGGGGATTCAGGGCTTTGCTCAAGGGCTCAATGGTGGGCACACATAGATGTAATACCAGCCACCTGGTCTGCCTGGCTACCTCCAGGCCATCCTATGTTTTCAAAGATATCATGCTGGTTTTAACATCACAGCAATATTCTGATTATGGTTAGTCAATAGACCTACCTGTTGAACCAGCACAGCACTCATAAATTCATACTGTACATGCCTATACATACCACAGTATACTGTAGCTAATCCTGCTACTTTATAAATAGTGACTTACAGCCACCCTTTCTTGGCTTAAAATGACTCACCGTTGGTCAGCTACGGCCACTGAACAGGCTACACAGTTGTTTTGCAACAAGTTAAATTTAAGTTAGTAAGTTTAAGTTTCCATTATGAGGAAGTCAAACTTGTGGTTTCTGTCATACGTCTGTCATGGTGGTTGTAAACAGCCATGGCCCGCTTGCCTGGTCCTCTGGTAACGTTAGCAGTTATAGCATGTTAGCATGGCGCCGTTAGCCAGGACCAGTCGGGATCACTTCACTGGTTGTGTCTCAATTGTTTTTTGCGAGTAACTAACTTGAGTACTCTATATAATTCAATGTGAGTACTTATTTAATTAGAGTAGATTTTCAGTCTCTGTAGAGGACAGATGCTGATGTGTCCTGAGATGGTGTGATGACCTAATAGTGCATGTGGACATTTAAAAGTTCCAGTCTCATCCTTTAAGGAAAACAAGGGTTCATTTTGAAGCATTTTGAGTGGCTGGTGCACTAATGCGTTAACTCACAGCAACCGTAAATGATAAAGAATTTGGTGTCTTGAAATGAAGAAACATTATGATCTAATAGTTCCCACACATTACAGATTATTTAATGGGTTAAGGATAAATTTAAGAGTTCTGTAGCAACAATATTCACAAATTTCTTTACAAATAATGTTGACTTCTGAACCTGTGAAAGGTCTTGTAGCTGGAGTTTTAACAGATCAAACACTAACATGCATCATTGGTAAAACCTTAGCTTTATATCAACTACAGAGCATCATTTACTTTATAAATCAAAAATATGATTGATAGAAAACACTAATTCTGTAAAGGAAAAGCCATAATTCAAATATGCTGACCGTCGTTTTAACCACAAACTAACATCCAAAGATTTAAAAGTAGAATTTAAACACTGTTGATACTGTATGTATTCTGCAAAACTTGACATGTAATGTTTATTGGTGTACAGCAATTTGTTATCTAATGTCCTTATCTGATCACACAACTAGACTAAACTTTCAACTAAAGGTTACTTTTCATTCTTAAACCAAAAAAAAATAAATAAAAATAACACACAACACAGACAACTTCATATGTTTAAGGAAATTTATTTAGAACAGAGCCAAACGGACATTTTTTGAATTGCTTAGTCTGAACAGCCAAACTCATAATTTATAGACAAACATTTCTTTTTTGAATGCCTTTCCCTGTTTAACTAGTTCTTTACTAGGAGTATTTTTAATACTCCTCTTCCTCACCCTCGAATGAGTAAACTCCAACATGCTGATGTCCTCTCTGGCCCTACAGGAGTTTTATTCTGAACAGCCAAACTGGCAATTAATAAACAAACATTTATTTCTGGAATGTATTTGAGGAATGAAATCAATTGTTTCCTGTTTGACTAGCACTTTTTAATATTCCTCTCCTTCATCCTCTCCCTCACCCTCAATAGAGTCGACTCCAACCTCCTCATAATCCTTCTCCAGAGCTGCCATGTCCTCTCTGGCCTCAGAGAACTCTCCCTCCTCCATACCCTCACCCACATACCAGTGAACAAAGGCACGCTTAGCGTACATCAGATCAAACTTGTGGTCAAGCCGAGCCCAGGCCTCTGCAATAGCAGTGGTGTTGCTCAGCATGCACACAGCCCTCTGGACCTTGGCCAGGTCTCCACCAGGAACTACAGTGGGCGGCTGGTAGTTGATGCCCACCTTGAAACCAGTGGGGCACCAGTCCACAAACTGGATGGAACGTTTGGTTTTAATGGTGGCAATGGCAGCATTTACATCTTTGGGTACCACATCGCCACGGAACAGCAGGCAACAAGCCATGTATTTGCCGTGGCGAGGGTCACATTTAACCATCTGATTGGCTGGTTCAAAGCAGGCGTTGGTGATTTCTGACACTGAGAGCTGCTCATGGTAAGCCTTCTCAGCAGAGATGACAGGGGCATAGGTGGCCAGAGGGAAGTGGATACGGGGATATGGCACCAAGTTGGTCTGGAACTCTGTCAGATCAACATTGAGGGCACCATCGAAACGAAGGGAGGCAGTGATGGAGGACACAATCTGACCAATTAGCCTGTTGAGGTTGGTGTAAGAAGGACGCTCGATATCGAGGTTCCTACGGCAGATATCGTAGATGGCCTCGTTGTCCACCATGAAGGCACAGTCAGAGTGCTCCAGGGTGGTGTGGGTGGTCAGGATGGAGTTGTAGGGCTCCACCACAGCGGTGGACACCTGGGGAGCTGGGTAGATGGAGAACTCCAGCTTGGACTTCTTGCCGTAGTCGACAGACAGACGCTCCATCAGCAGGGAGGTGAAACCAGAGCCGGTGCCACCTCCGAAGCTGTGGAAAACCAGGAAGCCCTGAAGACCGGTGCACTGGTCAGCCTGAGGACAGAGAGAGAGAGAGACAGTGAGATACAGTTATGCCATTTAATTAAAAAATTAGGAACGGATCCCTCCTGATATCAAGCTACCCACCAGTTTGCGGATCCGGTCCAGCACCAGGTCGATGATCTCTTTGCCGATGGTGTAGTGTCCACGGGCGTAGTTGTTGGCAGCATCCTCCTTGCCGGTGATCAGCTGCTCAGGGTGGAACAGCTGGCGGTAGGTCCCAGTGCGCACCTCATCTAAAAGAGACAAAAATCATTGAATCAGTTTTTTACAATTTTCATTAATTTTGTATATATTTTATATATTTATTTGCCTAATTTAATGTTCAGCCAGAGGTGATGACGTCTTACCGATGACAGTGGGCTCCAGGTCGACAAATACAGCTCTGGGGACGTGTTTTCCAGCTCCAGTCTCACTGAAGAAGGTGTTGAAGGAATCATCTCCTCCTCCGATGGTCTTGTCACTGGGCATCTGTCCGTCCGGCTGGATCCCATGTTCCAGGCAGTAAAGCTCCCAGCAGGCATTGCCAATCTGGACACCAGCCTGACCAACGTGCACTGAGATACACTCACGCTGTGGAAAGAAAAAAACGTATTTTAACACTTAAAAATGAGTACATTTCACTTTATTCTTTATATAGCGATCAAATGGTGGCTTGTGGCTCAGAGGTAGAGCGGTTGCCCCATAACCTCACGGATAGAGGTTCAATCCCAGGCTTTTCCAGCCACATGTCAAAGTGTCCCTGAGCAAGACACTGAACCCCCAATTGCTGTATAAATAGCTGTCCACTGCTCCTAATAGTGGGATGGGTTAAGAATGCAGAAATACAATTTCACTACATTATACTGTTTGTATGTGACTATTAAGAATAGTTTTTATTTTTTTTTTAATAGGGTTAGTTAGGCTTAGTAAGTGAATACACGTAAACAGTTGTTCAAAGTGAATTGCAATCATCGATTTCTAATTTGATAGCAACAACCAATTAATGGCGGTCTGGGTAACTAAATGGTCTCATGGACTAATCTCAAACTAAGCAGACTCAACTTTTTACTGGCGCACCGAGGTGTCTGGAACGCCGTTGCCATGCGACAAGCCCATCACTCTGGCAACGAATGACGTTTCATGGAATTCGTGTGAAAAGCTAAACCGTTAATACATGTATGACCGTTAGCCGCATTTTTTCTCTCCTGATAGGATGGCGAAGGCACGACACGCCCTACTCTCCCTCTGATTGGCTTGTACTTGTTGTATTCGGTGGTTGGGTTGGTTAGGTTCAGGCAAGAGGATTGTGATTGGTTAGTGTAAGGAGAAGAATACCAGGGTAAGCCAATCAGAGGCAGAGTAGGCTGAGAAGGGCGGGACATGCCTTCGCCATCCTTGAAAAAAACATGACTCGCCCGAAATTTCCAGAAAAAGGTTCAGTCTGGGCAGAGAGAATAGAAAATAAGCAGTTATAACAACAGAATATTAAGCTCCCTTTTAACCCGCACCGGCACAGTAGCTATAAAGGGGACCAGCAGTGTCTATTAACTACCATGAATTTTTAATGTCTTGCCATGCTGACAATGCACTTCATCCATTTTCTCAAAGGACAGGCTTCCACTGGGTGTGGGGCATCTGAAGACGAGCAACTCCCTGTCGGTTAACTGAATTGCATTACGAGTAGTGCTGCTGGCCGGAGATAGATGGATTAAAACACCGCAGAGAGTCGGAGGTTGGTTGGACCGAAGCCTTCATTATTCATTCTGTCCACCATCTGATGAAAACCTCTTTTGTTCAGTCAGCCAGCCACGTAACATTAGCTAGCTGTTCTCCATCCAAAGCACCACCTGAACATCTCCTCACACCAAACCTCATATATAACGCATTAAAAAAATGACTTGTTTAAGAAAGCTACTTTAAACCTTTTATGATACCTCAGGCTTATTCCCACTTTTCCAATATTGTTAACGCCCCCTCCCGTCCTCCTCACATTTTTTAAACGACCGTAAATATGTCTATTTATACAGGTTTTGAATAGTTCTTACCATTTTGTTATGTTGGAGTCGAGGTGGAGGGTTGCAGCCCTGAGACAGGGAATCTTACAATTCGACAGTAAGGGGGTCGCTGTAAGAGATAATGGCGGTCATAAGGATGGAGAGCGCTATATATACAAGTGCAGCGCCGGCGCAGTGGGCTGCTGTGCCGCTATTGGTCAACAGCTCCAAGACCACACCCGGGTCCAGCATGGTGTCTCTTATTGTGAGGAAAATGCTGCTGTATTTTGAGCATGCTGGTACCACACAGGCCCAGTGTCCCAGTCTGACGTCTAGCAAATAGTTTGTATGCACTTCCACATTATAAAAACATAAATCCTTGCAGATTAACATATAAAACAGCCTGTAATAGAATAGATGCGATAAGATACAATTTACTCATCAAAGTACAGAGTAGAATAAAATAGTCTGCAATTTGACAATATATCACATTGTTAACTATAGTCACAATGATTATTTCTTTGATCTTTCGTTGGCCTCATACAATACACATGACTGGTGTCTGAACACCTGCCAGTACAAAATCAATCAGGCAATTTAACTCATCAAAACCCAAAATTATAACACTAATTACCATCTAACTGTCAAACTCATGTTTGCCTTCCACACTGCAAAGTTATACAAATCTTACACAAAAAATGGCATGCTGGTGTAAGTGTGTTATTATGAGTCATCTGCCTAAAGACAATATCAAGAAATATGCATCTGCAGTTGATGTAAAATGTCATCAGTAGTTTAAGCCCTATTTCCAGGTATAAAAAGCCCAGACAACCTTTGCCTTTAGTTATATTTTGGTGCATTTTTGCTCTGACCCGCTCTAGCTTCCTATGAGACCTGTTATACATCATGCAGTCAATCATTCCACATATTTAAAAACTTGATGGCTGTGGATTTTATTGAGCAATAGCAGCAGTTGATTTTTAATTCCAGTATTCAGACTTTATTTTCAGTCTATCATAGACAAAAGAGGTCAAACTGCCATGTCAGAGATGAGACATGTAGGCCACAGAGATCCACAGACGCCCAACCCCCCAGCCCTCCTCCCAAGATTTAACCGTTGCTAGGAAATGAATATGGAGTTGCCTGGATACAGCCCAGTATCCACACAGACCGCCTTTATCTGAAGTCACGTGATCCAGCTTAAATGGCAGCATTAAAGTACTGCAGTGCAGCTGCCTCTGTGGGGGGATGTGAGGCGCTTTAACCACTTCTTTTCCCCAAAAAATATGTCAGCCTGATGTCCTGCGTCTGTAAGGAAACACACATCCTGTCGCCTATAAGTGCATGTGTCCTCCTCTCATAAAACTGATGACAACAAAACAGATCGATTGTCATGAGGATAATAGGGTGTGGCCTCTGCAAACACAAGATGCACGGCATCAATGTGGGTCGGCTCTTTTGTTCACACACATCACATAAAACCTTGTTCTTTCTACAGGCAGTAACGTAACTGGATGTGCATATAGCAGCTCTGTTTGTGATAAACATTCAGCTTTCAACGAGAGAGACCATAAATTGTTCTTCAGTGGAGCTAAAGAAAAGCAAACTAACACACAGTTAGCGGGCTTGGTTGCTAACAACAAAGGAAAGCTCTATGGCAACAGTTGTCCCAGAGGCAGAAATGACACCTCTTTGAATGTTATGGCGGCTTAAAATAACCTACTTTATCATGCTAGTCAAGAGAAGTTGATCTTGTTTTATTGTGGCTGCAGAAGGCTATGCGTGGCTGCATATAGCATATAACAGTAAATCAGATCATTTTTTTCCTCTTTTTTTGGTGAATCATTTTTCGACACCATCAAATCAAAACATATGACATCTACCTGTCTTATATAGTCTTAGCCATTGTGTACTTCTGATATCTGATGGTTAAGTCACTTCTGAGATTTTTCAGGCATTGAGCCAGCTGATTTATTCATTGTGAAATAATGAGTCATTTGAAATCTTTAAAAAGAGCTATGCCAAAAGATTGCAGCGGCCAGTTTAAAACAATTTCTTGGCTTAAAAACATTGTGTTGCTGTTCAATTATGTCTCAGCTTTATTCAATTGCCTTATTTGCCATCACATGATACAATACATTCTGATCAATTGTCATAAATGGCTTAATGGATTATCTATTAGGCTACATGTATGTCTTTGTATCTGTGTTTCCATGTTCTACTATATTTTGTACAACATGTACAGTAACCACATGGACTTCCAAAACAGCGTTCTTGCGAGGTTCTGGCCCAGCTCTGCAACATGACACCAGTCAAACAAAATATATCAAGATCAAAATCTTTGCTCGTTAATCTATTTAAATATAGCACAGCCTTCCTCTTTTATCTGATGGCCCAGTTTAGATAACTGCACCTGCATAAGGATTCTGCCGTGACAGATGAAAAATATGCTCTGTCACTTTGTCGGGTATCATATTCTGTTTTTGCAGGATACAGTGCGGTCAGTTCCATGCCATGAAGGACCACTCCCATCTCTCCAGCATTCCCATCCTCCCTCTCTCCTCTGGGTGTGCAGCTGCTCAGACCCTCCCTGTCTTTCAGCTGCTCGGGAGGAGGAGGAGGAGGAGGAGGGGTGCAGAATGTTCTCTCAATAAGTCCTGGCTGCTTCCTGTTCTTCTCTTTCATCCCCTGCCGTCCCTATTGAGTATAGCAGCCACAAAAAGCTGGTTGTAAATTATACATCCTCTCATCCCTGCTAAATAAATGATGATAACTCCCACATTATGGCGGGTGCTCTGGCAAAAGCAACATTTGGAGTTCATACTGCATTAAGGATTTTGCAGTAGACTTGCTGATCATGTTATAGAAGCAATGTGCAAGCTTCTTTTCAGATGGCTTTCATTCCCTGCATGTTTCAAGGCAGCTAAAAGGGCATGGGATTTCATGTTTTTTTTTTTACTGCAGGAGTCACACTGTGAACAAGGACCTTATGAAGTGCTTTAGTGCCACCATTATGTCACATAAACTGCTATTTCAGTTCCACAAAACAGGAAAGAACCAGAGGAAGCACACCCCAACGTCAGTCCAGCTGAACGGAGAGACAGGCTGACATGCAGCCACATGATCGGCCCACTGAATGACATCATTGCAGAGAATCTGGGGCAAAGAGGGAGGGGAGCTTGAGAGCTGGCAGGCCGGAGGGATAGCTACCATGGCCGGCTTCCGCATCAACATGAATGCCAAGCTCGAGTGGGATGGAAGCATCTTGTGCAGCAGAAGCATTCAGCCATTTTGCACCGTTTATATCAAGTGCAGTGAAAAGAAAAGACACATATTTTTTTACACAGAATGTGCGTATAGCACCAGGATATATAGCTGTATAGGCTTTAGTTTTGTAGGCTATTGCATATTTGCAGTTTGCCACACCCACATAATAGATGCAGTCTTCGCTCATTCCTCTGCATGAATAATTGGCTTTGTTTGAACTACCCCTTTATTCAATAAGAATGGCCTTTCATTTCTGAACATCAGAAATATGAAAAATTGCATTGCAACAAGGCTTTAAGCTAAAAAGAATTAAAGAAAAGTGCCATTACATAGCCTATTCAGTGTTTTCCCCTTGGTGAAAGTTGGTTTAGGGATCCTCCCTCAAGAAAATGTGAAGTTTTTCAATACAAAAAAATACATTTCCCCATCATATCGGTCCATTATTATTACTAGGCCTATGTCCGTGTCCAAACCGTTGAAAAAAAAAAAGCTAGAGCAGATAATAAATAAATAACACTCAAAAAGCTTAAATACAAAACTTGCTAAAGAAGTCCACTGGGGACCAACAACAGTCATTAGATCTGGGGGAAGTCATTTAGTTTTTGATTTTACATTCATTCAGCTTCGGTGGTGCACCTTAAGCCTTATAATGGTAGGGAACCCCCTGATATTTATATTCTTAATCAAATCAATCAAAAATACAATGCCTATACCCTGTCAACAATAAACAGAACAGCTCGGTTGATAACACCATTACCAAATGATTGTCGGCCTATAGTAAAAACCTTTTCTTTTTTTTTCTCCACCGTGCACAGAAGCCCTGCGTGTATAAATGTGGTAGCACCGCCCTCCCATTCAGCAGTTGTTGCATCGACCCCGTTGGGTACAACACGCGACGCAAAGCACACCGTTTTTAAAAAAAATCCTCTTTCTTCACATTGTCTCCTTCTCCTCTTCCTCTTTGAACCACAAACGAAAACAATGGTAAGTCTATCTTTCCTCAGCTGTCTGTCTGAAGCAGTTTTGTGAGGTTGGAGATTAAGGTCCAGCAGCGTCTTGCTTGTTACAACGTTACACAATGTCGTCGTTAATAATCAAGACATAATCTATAATCTCTAAATATATTATATTTAGGAATGAAAGGTGATCTGTAGGCCTATAACGTTGCTGTTGATGGATGACTAGACCGGTGTGCAGCAATGCACGGTGCGACTGTCATTGTGTAACGTTATAGAGATGAGAACAATGCACCGACTGTCTCCATTAAGGCTTTAGTAACAGGCACTCAGGTGGATAACTGTGTTTGTCTTTATAAAGCAGCAGCATTAATTGCCTTTATATATATATATATATATATATATATATATATATATATATATATATATTTTGTCAAATTGAACGTGTGCATACGCTAAACCGGACACCTTGCATATGCCCTCCCCTGTTTGAAGGCAGGGAGGGGGCGATTGGGTGGGGATGGATGGACACATTAGATTGGAGCTATCATTTTTAATTCATAAAGCAGCAAATATCCTATTTTTAATCTCATCAATAATTTAAAAAAAAACAACATACAACACAAAGCTTCTGTTTCAAGCATGACTTGAAATATGAAGGGTTCATTTGAATACATAATTACTCTTTTGATTGAATCCAAACTGCTATTTTAATTCAGATTATATTCAAATATAATATAAAATGACTCAGTTGTGCTCGGGCAAATGATTTTCTCCGAGCATTCAAGCTGTGATTGATTGTGCATCCTCAAGGCATGAGAGCAAGTGGAAGATTCCAGAAGGATAATGTGCATGGGCCAATGCATTTGCATTTGCGCTTGAGCTTGCAAAAGAGGGAGCGTGTGGGGGGGAAAAAAAAGGACAAGAGGACAAAAAGGAGGAAAGACGAGTGTCCTGCCTCGGCAGGGGCTGCTGTCAGGTATTTCTGTCCCCTGCAGATTGTGGTGCAGGGAGGTGCCTCCTGCTGCACTGCCTGTTCATCTCAAATAGGGGTAGTTCCTAGTTTCCAGCAGGATTAGATGCACATAATTATTGTTGTAGATTATATGTAAAAGCCAGCAGCGTCAGAATGTAACCCCAAATGGAACGTGCAATTAAAACTAAATGCATGCAAATAACATCTTCTTCTTTTCTTTCTACAGCGTGAGTGCATCTCCATCCACGTCGGTCAGGCTGGTGTCCAGATTGGCAATGCCTGCTGGGAGCTTTACTGCCTGGAACATGGGATCCAGCCGGACGGACAGATGCCCAGTGACAAGACTCTTGGAGGAGGAGATGATTCCTTCAACACCTTCTTCAGTGAGACTGGAGCTGGAAAACACGTCCCCAGAGCTGTTTTTGTCGACCTGGAGCCCACTGTGATTGGTAAACTCCAATTAAATATAGATGCCATAGTTAGCTTTTTTTTTTTTTAAAGTCAAACCATCGAGTCATTTCTGATCGAATCGGTCTCTTCAGATGAGGTGCGCACTGGGACCTACCGCCAGCTGTTCCACCCTGAGCAGTTGATCACCGGCAAGGAGGATGCTGCCAACAACTACGCCCGTGGACACTACACCATCGGCAAAGAGATCATCGACCTGGTGCTGGACCGGATCCGCAAACTGGTGGGTAGCTTGATATCAGGAGGGATCCGTTCCTAATATTTGAATTAAATGACATAACTGTATCTCACTGTCTCTCTCTCTCTGTCCTCAGGCTGACCAGTGCACCGGTCTTCAGGGCTTCCTGGTTTTCCACAGCTTCGGAGGTGGCACTGGCTCTGGTTTCACCTCCCTGCTGATGGAGCGTCTGTCTGTCGACTACGGAAAGAAGTCCAAGCTGGAGTTCTCCATCTACCCAGCTCCCCAGGTGTCCACCGCTGTGGTGGAGCCCTACAACTCCATCCTGACCACCCACACCACCCTGGAGCACTCTGACTGTGCCTTCATGGTGGACAACGAGGCCATCTACGATATCTGCCGTAGGAACCTCGATATCGAACGTCCTTCTTACACAAACCTCAACAGGTTGATCAGTCAGATTGTGTCCTCCATCACTGCCTCCCTTCGTTTCGACGGGGCCCTCAATGTTGATCTGACAGAGTTCCAGACCAACTTGGTGCCATATCCCCGTATCCACTTCCCTCTGGCCACCTATGCCCCTGTCATCTCTGCTGAGAAGGCTTACCATGAGCAGCTCTCAGTGTCAGAAATCACCAACGCCTGCTTTGAACCAGCCAACCAGATGGTTAAATGTGACCCTCGCCACGGTAAATACATGGCTTGTTGCCTGCTGTTCCGTGGCGATGTGGTGCCCAAAGATGTAAATGCTGCCATTGCCACCATTAAAACCAAGCGCACAATCCAGTTTGTGGACTGGTGCCCCACTGGTTTCAAGGTGGGCATCAACTACCAGCCGCCCACTGTAGTTCCTGGTGGAGACCTGGCCAAGGTCCAGAGGGCTGTGTGCATGCTGAGCAACACCACTGCTATTGCAGAGGCCTGGGCTCGGCTTGACCATAAGTTTGATCTGATGTACGCTAAGCGTGCCTTTGTTCACTGGTATGTGGGTGAGGGTATGGAGGAGGGAGAGTTCTCTGAGGCCAGAGAGGACATGGCAGCTCTGGAGAAGGATTATGAGGAGGTTGGAGTCGACTCTATTGAGGGTGAGGGAGAGGAGGAAGGAGAGGAATATTAAAAGCGGGTAAAAAGGCGCTAGTCAAACATGAAATTGATTGCAATGTGTTCTTGGATGCATTCCAAACAAATTATTGTCAATTACTAGTTTGACCATGTTCTAAATAAAATTCGTTTGACATGTGAATGTGTTTGTCTTTTATAAATTCAACCTAAATATATGAGTGTCCTGCAAAATGTTGAAATTCTTAATATTGAGTTATCACATGTAGTAAAGTTGTAGACTCAACACCAATCATTTATATCTTTTCTCAATAACTTATGTAGCATTTATGCAGGAAAAAAAATACTTTTTACATTTACACACTTCTGTTTTTACATTTAACATATTACAGTTTGTAGTTAAAAAGCTGATATAATTTGACATGTTGAAGCTATGTTTTTTTTCCATTTAGGTTCCCTGACTTATGCATGACTACATTACATGTTAATGTCTCAACTGAATTCTGAAGCTGTATTTCTTAGGCATGGCTCAGAAATCACAACATTATTTGTGAGGATTATTTTGTACAAAATGTGTGAATTTATAAACCATGAGTCCAGTGTCAGATTACTTGGTGAGGGGGGGGTGAAGGGTCCATCGCAAATCTTAAAGGACAAATCCGCCGCAAAATGAACCTAGGGTTAACACACAGTGGTGTAGTCTAATGTATTGTAGTGGGTATACCGTACTGTATATAATATATATTGGCCTATATATATGGGCCAGAATCTGCCTTTGGGGGAGGGGGGTATATCATAGTGGGGGGGTGTCCTCCCCCAGGGTTATTTTGAGCATCAAAGACTTCATTTCCTGCATTCGGATAACTTTTATTCACCAATTTATGGTGGAAATACCTTTATTTAGCCTATGTGAAGAAGAAAAACACAGATGACAATTCAAAATATGTCAAAAATATAATGGAAAGTATGTTGTTGCGTGTCATTGAGCATTTTTAAGAGGTTATATGGAAATCCTGGAGCTTTCTTAGTGGGTATACTGCCTTTACCTGCGTATCACGTAGACTACACCACTGATAACACGTGTACTGAGTCGACCGTTCTCTGGGATTTGTTTTCATGCTAATCGAATGTGACCAGTTTTAGCGCAAACCGTTAATTACCATATAACGCTAGACGTCGGGGCACAGATAAATTAAAAAGAAATCGCTATTTCTATACCACTAACAAGGCTCAAAATAGCATCACACTTCCACAGTAGCATAATGAGGGTCCCTACATTCACGCCGTGTAACCAGTAACATAGCTCAAGCACGGCGTTCGTCGTTTGACTGATCGTGACTGTTTTCCCAAGATGGCGCCTGCCTATATACGTGAACGGTACTGTCTTTATAAACTATCTTTTTAATAAACTGTACACTTACAACGTTCTCAATGCTTCAGTTTACATTATGCTACCATGGAAGTGTGGTGCTATTTTGAGCCTTGTTAGTGGTATAGAAATAGTGATTTCTTTTTACTTTACCCGTGCCCCGACAACTAGTGTTAAGCTAATATAAGCTAATATAATAACAATGTAATAAGCTAATTAGCGGTTTGCGCTAAAACCGGTCACATTCGATTAGCATGAAAACATATCCCAGAGAACTGTCGACTCGGTACACGTGTTATTAACTCCTAGGGTCATTTTGAGCCGGATTTGTCCTTTAAGGAGCTCATCGACCCCATTAGTCAGTCCCTCCAGAAAAACGTGTTTATGCGATCGCATAATTCAATACATAATCAGCCAAAGTCCGCATATTTATGCACGGGCCGCATTTTTTCAAATACGCCGCACTTTCGCCGCATAAATTGCCGATTTCCGCGCAAAATATGCAGGGCTTGCATGATTTCATAATCCCCGCATTTTCGTCGCAAAAAAGTCACATATATCTTAGCAGAAAGTTGAAAAATGTTGCGTTTACTTCACACAAGAGCAGCCATTTTCCCGTTGCCATGGGAACATTATGAAGTGACGTTATGAAGTGACGTTATGAAGTGATGTTATGAAGTGACGTAATTACGCGACGTGAACACCATCGAAAAGCTGCAAACCCCGCGATGAAGCCATGATGAAACCGCAGTTTTTGCAAGTTCCAGCAATTTCATCGCATAAAATTGCATAAATAACCCGCATATTCCATCGCATTTTTTAAGAAAACGTGCCGCATAATCAAGGATTTTTGCCCGCAACAATCACAAAAAAACTCCGCATTTTTCTGGAAGGACTGATTAGTGTAGCTACTTCGTCAGTAACTGTACTGTTAGAAAAGTGTCAAAAGTCACAGTGAAATAAGACTAGTAACTGTTTTGAGCAACGTTTATTGGAAAAATTCAGTTTTGTCAAAATGAAAGTATACACTTTTACTACCAACTTTGTAGGTACAAAAGATCAGAGCATGTCTAAAGTGTAATGTGTAATTCAAGAAAAAAAAATATTTTGATTTGAACACCTAAATATTTCACACTGAGTTTGTCATTTAGAAACTATGTAAAAGACATCTCAGGTGCAAAAAACTTGGAATCATAAGTTTCTTGGTGTTGCATTTTATGGTGTGAGGCTGGTTCACACAGGTCGGTCCTGCAGCAGAGGGCAGTTGTCCACAGCTCCCCGTCTGTTCAGAAGCTTCCAGAACACAGAGGCTCCAGAGCAGGCAGGAGCCCGGCCCACCTGCGGGCCTGCAGACGCTATCAGGTCTTCTTTCAGAGGACGGTAGGACTTAAAGCGCCTGTTGAGTGAAGCACAAAATCCAGTTGTTTAAATTAGACTTAGTGCTTTACTGATAAAGCTGGTAATATTCTATAATTACATTATCTTATACAAAATCCCATGAAAAGACCAAAACCAACTATGTGTTAGTCTGTCTCTTAATACTCTCTGACGTCCCTTCTGAAGCTCATTCATTCCTACAGAAGACAAATGCAAACTTTTAAAATGATTTTTTTAGCCACATTGGAAGCAGTGGGAACAAGCTGCGAACACAACGCTAACAAATTTACGCTGGCATGGTGAACGTGTTAGCGAACAGCTGCCTATTTAGACATCGAGCAGACATTAAGCAACATCAGCCCGTATGTATCTTAGTCTGTCTGCTGTTTGGGGATGGAAAGTGGCTTTTTTTTTTGCGCTCTCTACGCCCACCGGCCACCTAGCATGTCTCATGATTGCAAGGGTTATACACAAGTTAAAGTGCATAAAGTGCATTACTTCTCGTAGGTATATGCTGTTTGGGGATGGAAAGTGGGGGTTTTACACAAATTAAAGTGCATTACTTCTCGTAGGTATAAGTTCGAACAGTGTATGAGAACAGCCTGGTGGGATTGAGTCAAAATAAACTACACTGCCTGTATGTTTTTTTAAAGGTATTTTTTGTGGCATTTTCACCTTTATTGGACGATTTGACACTGAAGAGGTAGACAGGAAACAATGCGAGAGAGGGGGTTTGACATGCAACAAAGGTCTATATCTGGCTTTGGCTTCACAGGAAATACTAGTTACTTCTTTTCATGGGATTTGATAAGACAAATGTAGAATATCAGCAAATGTATCTCTTAAAGTAAATAAATGAAATTGTGTATAATTAATAGAAAATTGAAAGTCAGTTCTTACTTGTAAGAATATGCCACTATTCCTACTGCTAGAACAAGTACCAAGGCACCCAACACCATGGCGATGGTGCCAGGAGAGGACAGACCTGAACCTGAAACGAGGATCACGCTGTCAATAAGCAGGATAAAATAGAGAAATGTACTGTATTGTCGAACCACTGGACTATTATATGGCAATTGGCAATGGTAATTTTATTTATAAAGCACCTTTCATTACATGTGAACTCAAAGTGCTTTACATTAAAAGACAAACTATAGAAATATAAGCATATTAGAACAAAGCAAAAACAACAAAAATATGAATACAGTACAAGCATCAATACAACAAGACAATCTACAAAATGTAAATGTACTGCAATCCAAAATACAACCCAGAGCATGATGCCTCATCTTCAGATAAAGAAGAAATGCCCCAAGCTGAAAAAGAGGCTTTTTTGAAAGAACAGCAAAATAATATGGTCCTCATCATCACCATATGACAACAAGGGCAGGATGGCTTCAAGAAATGTCATAAAGATGAGTGTGTTTATGAATGTGGACACAGTTGTGCTGGACCTCAGGTCATCAGGCAGCTTGTTCCAGAGCGCAGGACCACAGTAACTGAAGGCCCCCTCCCCGGACCTGGATCTAACTCCGGGTACAGCTAGAAGACCTCTGCCTGATGACCCGAGAGCTATATATGAGAGATATAGTGCTTATGTTGCGTACCTATGTCGACGTTGACTTTGGCACTGGTGACAGCTAAACTGACGTCGTTGGCCATGGACACGTTGATGCAGTAGACACCAGAGTCATTGAAGAAGTGACGCAACACCAGCTGGCACTCTTTGGAGGGCTCCACCATGTTGCACGCCGTGTGAATTGGCCTCAAGCACTCTGCATCCAGAATCACGCTGCACACCTCTTTGGGAAAGCTGGAGGAAGAAGATGCTCCAGGGAGTCAGAATAAACAATAAAATGCTTTTGATTTTGATAAAGCGTAGTGCAGGAGCATTCACCTTCCCTGGCAGGTAACAGTGATATCCAACACGTTTCTGTCCATGTCCGGTGTTGCCATCACAGTGTTGTCCATTTGTACAATCTCTACTTTTTCAATGGCCTCTGAAAACAAAGACAAGAGGTCACCGACATTCATTCAGTCATTTTACATCTTCCTGATCATATCACTAATGAAAGGTAACGCACCAAACACTTCGATGCCAGTGCAGAAGGAGCCATAACGGTATATGACGCAGTCATCGTCGGAGGGTTTGTCATCAGCGTCCCTCTTAGCAACGACTACCACAGTCGCTTGGCCCGTCAGGGTCACTGGTCGCTTTGCACCTGGGGAGAATAAACAGCAGCAGGGGTTTAGCTCACTAATAACAGATCCTTTTGGATATTTCTACTAAGAAATCATTATTGATGCAGCGTCATTTTGTATCTTACTGTGTCATATAAGTGTGCCTGTTTTTTTTGTTGGTGCCAAATAATATGATTCTGTATTTACTGAATGCATGTCCTTTAACATGAGTTAAAGTAATAGATTTAGAAGTGTAGGGCTGATGCCTGTACAGCTAAGATAATTTTTTCCACACCATCAAAGAGCCTGCTTCTGAATATTCATGAGTGTTTACACTTTACAGATTACAATGGTCCATAGTATACTCAGCATGGCTACAACATCGGGGTCAATGCGCATTCATGCACAATGCCTCCTGTAAATAATGAAGCCAGAAGCTTTTATTCTCTTTCTCCAAATATCAAGTTGACAATAAAACTGGTTATTCAAATTGAACATGCTACTCTTGGATTGGTGCGTATTGTAGATGCATATATAAAAAAATCAAATAAGAAAACCTGAGCCGAAAAAACTCCAGTCAGCATGCAAATCAGGATTCACACAATGGCAGTGCTTCTTTTAAGATTTACATCGAATTTACATTGAAGGAAATTGGCTGATGCTTTTATCTGGTCCTGGTCAGCTGGTATCAACTCAGTATTTTGCAATTTAACAGGACACATTTCTGTTGCACATATATTACCTCGGGTGGGGATTAAACAAGTGATCATCTGGTTATATCTAGTTATACTCTAATTTAAAAATCTTACCTGTCTTTGCCTCACTGTGAGCTGGCATGTCACCGTTGATGGGGGAGGGAGTTTTGGCCACTGTGGGTGCTTCCGGGGCAGGCTGAGTGTTGGGGGCAGTAGAGGCCTCATCCTCAGTGTTGTCCTCCTCTGTGTCCGAAGGAACCATGTTTACAGTTGTACCAGTTGCCTTGGTGGAAACCAGTATGGGGACAGCAGACGCCAGTGTAGCAGCTATCACTACACACAGGGAAATTTGTTTGTGCTTCATTAAGATGTAGGTATGTGGAGCTAAGGTATACACACAAGTACAAATATTGTAAATATGATTACATGATTACATTTTATAGGGGATAGTTGGACATTTTAGGAAAAATACTTCTTTGCTTTCTTGGACGAAGTACTTAAGTACTTAGGTGTGTGTGTGTGTGTGTGTGTGTGTGTGTGTGTGTGTGGGTATGGAGGAAATATTTTTTTTTTTTAATTTGGATTTAATATTTCGCTTTTCGATTTCAATTTAACATTGGCTTTTCATTTGGACTTGACACATGTTAATGTAAATGAGGAGGCGTGGCCAAAAGGCTGGTGGGAGGGTCTGAAACGAAAGGGGTGCAGAGGCACCTTATGAACAGCAGGGGGAGCTGACTGCTGGGGAGCTCACTGTTGAGGAGCATCTGTCTGCAGCTTGGCCACCAGGCTGGCTTATCCTCTTATTTCACATGATAGAAACTGATGATGTAGGCTAAACACAAACGACATTTCATGCAACAACAGTGAAGTTTTCATGTAGATACTATAATTGGGCCCGTGTTAGTGAGGACTAGATTAGGACTGGATTTAAAGCTGATTCTGGTTTCCAACTTCGCCCCAGGTGTGTCTGTTTAAAACACGGACAGAGACAACTTCTCTCTTCTGATGTTTTATTTAATTAAGCAACAGTACAAACATGGGTGTGGGTAGCTCTGCTACGTGTGTTTGTGTGTTGTCAGATCTCGAGGACACACACACACACACACACACACACACACACAATCTCAACCGGGTAGTCATCGTCCGAACTGCGACCTCTCCTTTTTCTTTCTCTCACTTTTTTCTCCGGGTGGTGCGTCAGTGTGAGGAGCGTGTCCGCGCTATTCTCCGACACGTACTCACAACAATCACTCCTGATTGACGGCCTTTTGTACAGCCTGTGTACTTTTTCGTTCATTTGATTTCCAATTTTGAACGATATCCAAATTTGAAAAATGGGTCATTTTAAACCTTGTTAATATTGATGACAATGTGCTCAAACGGAAAACGTGTGTGAAATAGCAGATCGAAATTATAAAAAAGTAATCGATTCTATAATCTAGATCGGGAGTTTGCCGTAGCAGCAGCAGCAAACAACTGGAAACTTCTTAAAATTTTTGTCTGCTATTTCACCACTAAATTCACTATTGAGACTTTTCTATGCGAGCAATTAACTGTGTAGAGTTTGAATATGGGCAGTTTTACAAACATTGATGGCCAACTGCACATTTTCTCCAATGTTGTCAGAAGCTTCAGTCTGACGGGACAGCCAGCTGGTGGCGGCCGGGATCGCCTCCCTGCTGGCCGGCCAGTGATGCTCACAGACACCGCTGTCAGCTGGAAGTCTCTCAATAGAATCATGGACAAGTTTATTTACTGAAATATGGCTCGTTTTACGTTTGAACACATTGTCATCAATATTAATAAGGTTTAAAATGACCCATTTTTCAAATTTGGATATCGTTTCAAAATCGGAAATCAAATAAACGAAAAAGTACACAGGCTGTACAAAAGGCAGTCAATCAGGAGTGATTGTTGTGAGTACGTGTCGGAGAATAGCGCGGACATGCACCTCACACTGACGCACCACCCAGAGAAAAAAGTGAGAGAAAGAAAAAAGGAGAGGTCGCAGTTCGGACGATGACTACCCGGTTGAGATTGTGTGTGTGTGTGTGTGTGTGTGTGTGTGTGTGTGTGTGTGTGTGTGTGTGTGTGTGTGTGTGTCCTCGAGATCTGACAACACACAAACACATGTAGCAGAGCATACCCACACCCATGTTTGTACGGTTGCTTAATTAAATAAAACATCAGAAGAGAGAAGTTGTCTCCGTCCGTGTTTTAAACAGACACACCTGGGGCGAAGTTGGAAACCAGAATCAGCTTTAAATACAGTCCTAATCTAGTCCTCACTAACACGGGCCCAATTATAGTATCTACATGAAAACTTCACTGTTGTTGCATGAAATGTCGTTTGTGTTTAGCCTACATCATCAGTTTCTATCATGTGAAATAAGAGGATAAGCCAGCCTGGTGGCCAAGCTGCAGACAGATGCTCCTCAACAGTGTGCTCCCCAACAGTCAGCTCTCCCTGCTGTTCATAAGGTGCCTCTGCACCCCTTTCGTTTCAGACCCTCCCACCAGCCTTTGGGCCACGCCTCCTCATTTACATTGAGATGTGTCAAGTCCAAATGAAAAGCCAATGTTAAATGTAAATTCAAAAGCCAAATATTAAATCCAAATGAAAATCCAATGTTAAATTGAAATCAAAAAGCCAAATATTAAATCCAAATGAAAAGCCAATGTTAAATTTAAATTCAAAAGCCAAATATTAAATCCAAATGGAAAAGCCAATGTTAAATTTAAATTCAAAAGCCAAATATTAAATCCAAATGGAAAAGCCAAATGGAAAATTAAAAAAAAATAATAATATTTTTAATTTGATCAATGGAAAATTTTAAAAAATAATAATATTTTTAATTTTATCTCGCTTCGTTTTCTCTTTGGACTTTCAATTTCTCTTTGGACTTTCAATTTGAATTATGAATAAATATTTCCTCCATATGTGTGTAGGGGGGGGTGGTCACAGAAGGTTTGTATCATGTGGACGCGCCAACAGTTTTGTTGTCATTACTTAGAATTCCTCATGGGGGCGACAGAAACCACGCACTATAGCTTTAAGCTAAATGCTAATGTGAAATGCTAGCATGCTGACGCTAAGCAGGTAGCTCAAATCAAGCAATGTGATTGGTTCGTAGCCGTGATTTCCTTTGCACTATCACTCGGCGTCTGAGAAAAACACGTTAGACTAACAAACTGATAGCTGATGCCATGGAGGGAAGCTGTTCAGCTGCACACACACACACACACTGCCATGACAGAGCTGGTTTAAAATCAGCAAATATCCCTTTAAGTGCAGGCTATATTTAGAATATTTTCACTGCTTTACCTTGCCATCAGACAGCCCTTTCCGACTGGGAGCTGAAGCTGTTATCTTTTCTCTCTTCAAAGCCACCAAACTAGCCAAATTGACAAAAACAGTTATTTTACCTTGCAGAAAACGGGAGTTGCTGGTCTACTGCTGCCCCGGTTAGTTTGTTTGTCTTATTGTATGCCTTTTTTTAGCTTGTAAATTAAGCAATAAAGGGTTAGCCTGTGCTAGCTACCTACTAGCTTGTGTACAAGTTACCTGCGCTGAGTAGCAACCGCCTTGGTAATGTTATGTGCAGCCTAGGTCAGAGGACCTATTTTATTGTAAACATGAATATTTTGTAATAGAAATCTATTTAAATGAGATTGTGACTATAACTTTCATATTGCCATACTTTATTACCCTTTTATAAAAGCTCATGACATGAGCTATTGCTTAAATATACTTTAGAATGATAGCATGCTAACCATAGAAATATTTTTATGATGTTAACCTAATGAGCACTTAACACCTCTAGCTAGCTAATGCTTATTAATTAACATTAGCATGATGTTTATTTAACATCAAGGCTGAAGACCTTTCTTTTTGATGCTGCTTTTCTTTAAATAATTGTTAATTTTTTTGTACTGCACTGTACCTTTTATTCTTGTATTTTTATACCTGTCTTATTCTATTTTAGCTGTTTTAATATTTTAACTGTTTTTAACTGCTCTTTAATGTTTTAGGTAAAGCCCTTTGAATTGCCTTGTTGCTGAAATGTGCTTTACAAATTAAACTGCCTTGCCTTGCCTTACCTGTGGTGCCCTGATGAGTAGGTGGACCAGGGGCTTTGGTTGGGAGATTAACTGGTGGGTCGCAGGCCTTATCTGGGATGACCGCCTGGATCACCACCTGAGGCTTGAAGGAGCCAGAGTTGATGTAGGTGTGAGTGACAGTCAGCTCTCTGGATATCAGGGCTCCACTTTGATCGCCAAAGTCCCAGTTGAAGGTGATGTCTGCGTTGCTGAGGTACTGGCTGGGGTCGTGGAGGGTGATGGAGAAGGCGATCGCCCTGTTCTGGATGAAGTGCATGTCCCCGGCCATGATGTCGTTCACTTGGTCCAGAGAGACAGCGAAGGGGATTTGATCTGAGGAGAACACCAAATAATTATGTAAGTAAAACAACTTTCACCATAATTAAAAATGGTTTAAACATCACAGGTAACTACACTTTAATTTGTACCTTAGAGGACCTGAAGTAAATGGATTGATGTAGCCTATATGAGAGGGTTTTGATTGTTAATCCCCACAGTTTAATGTATTCTTAAAAAATACTTTTGTTTTTTCTGTTTTTAATTATTATTATTATTATTATTATTGGTAATATTTTTGGGATATTGGGGGGGAAAGGTGTTGCAGTTTTCTTAAGAAAGTTGTAAAGTGTCCAAAAAAGATGATAACAGGTATTGTCTTTGTTTGTTTTTTTAAACAAGCCCTCCACTTTTTACCCTTTTTATACAGTCTCCTAACTCACCAGTGATGGAGAACTGATTGGAGGCGTATCCCAGAGGAATGAACTTCTCCTTGCTACGGTAGTGGTAGATAACGATGTCCATGGTGTAGGAGCCCAGTGGGATGTCATCCGTATTGATTGTCAGGGAGGAAGAGGGGCCGTCTGCCACCTGCCAGTACTGACCTGCCAAATGAGCATCCAGAGCCTGATGAGTATGAAATGCACTTTGCTGCCTCTTCACCTCAAATATCTACAAATGAATACAAAACTTTGTATACAATGTATTCAGAGTCAGAGCTTGCTTTAAAAGAAGATATAAATGCTACACTTTACTTTTTATATAAATATGACACTTTTTGGATATAATGTCAATGATGCCTTGTGCCATAAAACATGCAAAGTCTGAATCCCAACACTGAAAATCATGGATTATTTGCTAAAAAAAAAAGAAGAAATTTACATGCAGGGCAAATGAAGCAACATAATCTGATTATGTGATAAGGCTCATACATAATCCATCATGGCTTATATTTCAGGTCACAAGAAACTCTGTGACCCTCAGAAGAGAAATAATTTAGAGGTATTTGATAAAAGACAACAGCTCCTCTCACCCCAGGTCTTCCAGACAAACACGTAGGCCGGCTTCTTGTCCTTTTTAACTGGTGTCCCATCAGGGAAAACAGCCTCCCAGTCTGTGTTCTGAGCTGGGTATACTGGCTCAGACTCCTGGTACTTTGTCCCTGTAGCAGAAGCAAAAGTGTTGACTTTTAGAGACCGTACAAAGAAATCTTTGCAGCCATGCTACACTAGCAGCTGTTTGAGGCACAGGGCAAAGCCCTTGGCCTAAATGCTAATGTCAGTATGCTAACATGCTCACAATGTCACTGCTAACATGCTGATGTTTAGGGGAAATCATTAGTTTTGCAGGTATTTGCTCATAAACAAAGGGGTTTGGACTTAATGATGGGGCTAAATGAAAGGTTAAGGGATTTCAATTCGTCCTGATAGGAACATGAATGTGTGTACCACATTTCAGTGCAGGGTGTGTGTAGCATTTTACCAGTGTGTGTGTGTGTGTGTGTGTGTGTGTGTGTGTGTGTGTGTGTGTGTGTGTGTGTGTGTGTGTGTGTGTGTGTGTGTGTGTGTACACGGTATGTTACCGTTGACTATGCAGTCTTCGGCCCAAACAACGTCTCCATTAGGCTGCACCTTCTGGTTGTGTGGGAACTCCAAGTCGATTGTAAAAGTCACTTTGGCTGCAGTCAGAGTCGGCGAATCGTTCCCCACATTGAAAGTCACTCTTCCACCTGGAGGAAGAAGAACGCTGAGCATTAAACATGAAAATGTACAAGTCTGTGGGTCCAAATGTTTACCGATCCTCAGATTAAATTCATAGTTCAGACATTTTGTTTCTTTTTTCAGAATTATAAAGTAATGGGGGATCTTTTTATTGCATGTCAATACAATACATAAGAAAAAAAAAATTTATTAAGTAAAGAAAATATGAGCATAGTGATTATGCCAACATTATTTCATCAGAAGTACCTTTCCAGGAGTCTTTGTATCGTGGGTCTCCATCTTTCCAGATCGGGTACATCTTATTGTTCCATGATGGATAGCGAGTGAAACGGTTTCTAGGCTCTGAAATATCAAAAATAAATATTGAAAACAGAATATGAACAACGTCTCCATGCACATATATTTTTTCCAGGAACGCTTTTTATGGGGTCTCAATTTGAAAGATCATTTTTCAGACTTTTCCTGGAAATAATAAAGAGATAATCTACCATTTGTACACTTGAAATGAAGAATTCCAATTAATTCTTAATCTAGAGAGTCTTTAAATCAGTGCACATTGAGTCATCTGACCAAGTGAAAATGTGAAATTTTTCTACAGCTAACATAATATGTAACACTGTATACTGTATATGGAGAATACAGATTCCAGTGGATAAAATGAAATGAATGAATATTTACAGTACTTAGGTTTAAATTAAGCTTTTACTTTAAGGACCTTCCATTTTTTTGTTGTTGCTTTAAACCTCTAAGGAAATTATTAGGAAGTTACAGACCCCTAAAATAAATTGTTACCTATTTGTCTCCTATTTTATCCTAAAAATATTACAGCATATATTTAGATGTATTCTAATGCACTCTTGCAATCTCATTCAGTGAAATTTATTAATTGTTTTTTACAGTTTCCCAAACTGTGTAATACTTATCACCAATTATTTGACAAAAGGTGAATGTGGCTGAAGCAAAAATTAGTTTTATTGGTAATATAATTCTCTGGTCCCTCCAATCCCTCTCATGTGACGCTCAGCTGAGTGTGTTGCAAGATCTGATCACAGATTAACAATGTCACATGGCTGAATTTGGATTAAACACAATAGCAGATAACAGAGTGAATGATCAGCCAAATCAGACTTGTTTTCAATGTGATTATGAATTCAGTATTATTATTATTATTATTATTTCAGAGTAATCACTCTCCTTTTTCTTTCCTGTCATGGTTTAACTTCAGCTGACAATCATTCCTCTCACTCCCTTTGAGTCATCACTCTCCATTTCTCAAAAATATTATACATATACATATCTTAAAATGTATTTCTCCGTCCTTTAGGTTTTCCGTTCATATTCCCCAGAATGATCTCTTCAGGGTCAGTATGGATAAGAGGAGTTATTACAACTCTTTCATTAACACATATGAGGATGTGTGTAACGCTTTAAGACCGACGTGAAAGAATGTGAACTTATCCTTTAATTTATAAAGATTAAGATAAATAGTCGGCGCTTTGCTGAGCAAAGGTCACATTCTGTGTCATTTACATGCGTGGTTGAGTAAAGAGGTCATGGGAAAAAAAAGAAAGATGAAACTGGATCTTGAACTCAGATCTTATAGATCAAAACACATGCAGTACCTTATTAGAAAACTGGGTTTACCTCCATTACTGAAACGTAATATAGCTTCACTAAAACTTTGACTGACAGAGCAACAGCGTGCCAATTGACTGAAGGTGTAAGAAAGTTCCTCTACTGGGACAATTATGACAAATACATTTAAAAAGAAAATGTTGACTTGACATTAACATCTTCACAGTAGAACATTGTTAAGACTCTAATACCATATCATATAAAGTGCTGTTTGTCGAGTAGAGATACTTTACACAAGTATTTCCATTTCTTGCAATTTAATATTTATACTCCTCTACATTTAAGAGGGAAATGTTGAACTTTTTACTTCACTACAATTATCTGACAGCTTTAGATACTTTGCAGTTCAGATGAATATTTTACATATAAAAAATAAAGTACATGCACGAAGCACTGTCTGTACCCAACAGTATGAATAAAGTAAAATTAGCTCCATCTTGACCAACTACAACATTAAAATGTTGCTTTCACATTAAAGCATCAGTAATAATAGTCCAGTAACATCGCATATAATAGTAAAACACTCACAGGGGCCATTTTCCTGAATTATGAGTACTTTTACTGTTGATACTTTGGCTTAGGTTTTCTAATAGTACTTATATACATCACATTTTGAATGCATGACTTTACCTTCTAATGAAGTATTTTTATATTGCAGTGTTGCCACTTTCGCCTTTACTAAAGGATCTGAATACTTCCTCCCCCCACCACTGTTGAAAGGAGCGGTAACTCTTGATTAGTGATGTTGTCTAAAACTCTCACAGCGTCAACAATCTCATTTAAATGCCGTGAATGATCTCGTTCACTCCTCCGAACCCCAGAGACACTCACTCTGAAATACTTTGTTAGCATTCATTTGGACGATAGAAAACGCATGTTCTGTACTTACTCGCCGCAGTGTGTGAAGCCACTGCCAGCAACACCAACAGCACAACAGACGCCCACATTGTCAGTGCACCTCCTCTGTCTGAAATATCCCTTTGGTGAGCACCAAATAACAGAAATCTGGCTTTATAAAGCGTCTGATGTTTGACCTCACACTGAGTATTAGTAGAAGAAACGCCTACTTCCTCACGGAGCCCTGCGGACCTTCTCCAATCAGATTTTAGGGGCACCCACCTGGACTGATTTGTGTATTTACAGTTAAAAAGCACGTCTCTGGGATTACAGTCATACATACAGTAGAGAAAAAAAAAACACACATAATCACTTAAGACATGTAAAAAGTCCACATGTTCTTTTTGCATTGGCAACATATTGGATCATGAGACACGCTCGAGTGTGCATAAACTGAACAAAAGAATATACTTTCTAATAAACATATGCACATATGAACCGTAGTATTTTTTTCCCTGATGGGATCAATAAAGCATTCTGATTGTGATTATAGCTGAGCTCAGTGATATACAGTACATATCAATATAGGTAGTGGTGGAATGTAACTAGTACATTTACTCAAGTACTGGGCTTATATTTTACTTAATATAAGCACAGTATATTTTATGTCACTTTATACTTGAAGAGGCATATTCTGTACTGTTTACTCCACTACAAGTATTCCCCAGCTGCAGTTACTTCATCGGTTAATTTACATACAAAAGATCAGTTAAAACATTAAAAATGCTGCTTACACATCAATGCATCAGTATTAATGATGTAATAATATAATATGCATAATCAAGTTAATTTTCCTGGTAATATTTCTGTACTTTTACGTAAGTAATATTCTCAATGCAGGAATTTGACATGCACAAAGTACTTTACATAATGTGCTATTGGTACTTTTACTTAAATAAATACTTCTGCAACCACTGAATATACACTACATCATTTCTACGGTATGTGTACATTTGTGTTGTATCAGCAATAACATCGACCTTGTGTAATTATTATTTTCTCATGATTTTAACGTTAACCTGTTTATATATGTTGGATAGCACCTTATCAATAACTTATATATTATATTCAAATATATAGCATATACTGCATATATTTGCACTCTTTCCTACTTTGTAACTGCTGCCTAACTATTTCCCTTGGGATAAATAGTAAAAGTTCTATCTTATTATCTTGGTGATATTGTGAGGCCTCTGTCACAATTAGAGGTGCAAAGATGAATCGATTAGTTGTCAACTATTAAATTAATCGCCAACTATTTTGATAATCGATTAATCAGTTTGAGTCATTTTTTATTGAAGAAAAGTAAGATTTCTCTGATTCCAGCTTGTTAAATGGGAATATTATCTAGTTCCTTCTCTCCTCTGTGACAGTTAACTGAATATCTTTGAGTTGTGGACAAAACAAGACATTTGAGGATGTTATCTTGGGCTTTGGGAAACACTAATCCACATTTTTCACCATGTTTTGACATTTTATAGATCAAACAACTAATCGATTAATCGAGAAAATAATCGACGGATTAACCAACTATGAAAATAATTGTTAGTTGCAGCCCTAGTCACAATAATAAATAACAACAAAAAAGTATACATTTGGGGGGCAGCAATTATTAATTAAACAGTTTGAAGATCAGTACGATACAACAGGAAAAACAGGATTGTATTTAAATCATGAGGTTACAGTGTTGTGAATTTTTGGGTCTTATGTGACAATTCCACAAAACACGTGCTTTCGAATACAATATGAATGGTTATATCTCTAAATCTCTGCTAAAATCAGCTGACCTATTTTGGGCTGCTCGTCGAATTATTCCTAATTAAGTGCAGATTTACTCTGAAATTCATGTTGCTACTGATAATTAAATCCACCTCATGAAAAACAAAACAAAAGTACTTTATATTTGTAGAGGTTATATTGGCCGACACTCTTAAATATGACGCTGTGATGAAATATAATGTCCGAAATATTAAAGTGTAAAAGGAAGTTGTTCATTTCTGTGTCATTCGTGTCAACAATAGGTTACACAGTCTGCTTAGAGAGAAAAAAAGAAAGGAGGAATGCAGCGTTAATGAGGATTATTGAAGCACTTGTGACTCCCTAAATTCATCCGGCTTTCCCCCACCGCAGGAACTAAAAAGTGACTTTGTTAAAAGGTTTTTTGTTGCATATGTGCCAATTTGTGACAGTTTAAACCTATTTTTTTGTTAACAATGTCAGCATTCACAGCAAATCCTGTTCAAACCTGTTTCATCATGAACCCTTTAACTCCCTTCAGGCCCCAACATGTATGTTCAGACCATACTATAAAACATGGCGTCTCATATAGAGTTAAAAAAAAAAAAAAAAAAAAAAAGACTGATGCATCAGATAATGTGATCAAAGATTAAACATGGCTAAAGTGTTGAGTCTTGGTAACAATTTGATCAGTATGTCAGGTTATCCTGGAGTGTAGAAATGGGTGGGATGGCGCAGTGGATATGACACGTGCCTTTGGTGTGGGAGATCTGGGTTTAATTCCCACTGCGATACATCAACCAACGTATCCCTGAGCAAGACACTTAACCCCTAGTTGCTCCAGAGGTGTTCGGCCTCTGACGTATGTAGCAATTGTAAGTAGCTTTGGATAAAAGCGTCAGCTAAATGACATGTAATGTAAGGTAATGTAATGTAGAAAAAAGAACAGAACTGTGACTCCTTATAAAAAAGTTGTGTTACAACCCCCCCAATAATCAAAACTGGCCAGTGCATGTCAAGTACTCTGTAATTTTTGCAAATAATACTTTTAACTACTTAAATTTGAGTTAGATTTTGAATGCAGGACCTTTTAAATTAGATGAGATTAGATTTAACTTTACATTACATTACATTATATTTTACCTGTTGTATTAGTAGCCTAATTACAAAAGGTGACCGTGCCATTGAAGTGTTGGCATACGTTGTGGTCTCTGAAGACTTAGCTTTAAACTGGCCTTTGTGTCATGTTTGTAATTTTGTTTGTTTTTAAGTTTTATTTTACTATATTTATTTCTATTTATATCGTTATTATTTATTTACTGTTTTTGGTCTATATATATATATATATATATATATATATATATATATATATATATATATATATATATATTTTTTTAAAAAAAATATATTTTTTTTTATTATTATTATTTTTATTTTTTTTATTTTACAATTTTACTTTGTGACTTTGTTCTGTAAAAGGTGCTATATTAAATGACGGTACTAGTAGTAGCCCACGTAAACGTACACTCGCCTGCAGTTCGCCAGTCCGTCCATCGGGCGGCGCTGTGAAATAAAGTGAGTGGGAGCGGAGGCGTTCAGAAGTAGAGCCGCTCCACTTTGATTGGAGGAAGTACTACATCAACAAAGAAAGATGGCCGAAGTGATAGAGCTGCAGAAACTCAAGGTTGGTACTGCCATAAATATGTATTTATTACAAACAGTTAGGTGTTTTTATTAATACATATTATGTTGTAACCGTTGTTATTTGTAATACCAGAGAGCGAGGATACGGATAACTGAACGGTTTGAAGTATAAAATGTGTCCGTCGTTGGTGAAGGCTAACGACCGGCGTGTGTTCATTCAGCTGCGAAGCTAACCGAGCCAACCGGACCGAGAAACGTTCAAAATAACCATTAAGGTTGATAAACGGCAGTGAATGAGTTTAAATTGACCGATAGAAGTGTAGCATTTAATTAAAACTGTAAAAGTAGCTCCTGCTGTTGGATATAAAATGTCCCGCCGTCTCTGTCCAGGTCCAATTAAATTAGCGACAAAGGTAACCGAGCATGTTTGACCTCAACCGGTCATACATTTCATGTTATGCAAACATTAGTCCGTGAACACACCGTCTATTGCTTGAGTTGTCCCGTTTGCTAGCTGTCTGGAAAACTGTACATCCTCTACTATAAAACTACAGTAGTTACTGAACTTAATCACTTCCTTCTCCGTAGCAGTGGTGGAAACTAAGTACAGTTTTGAAGCCACGTTACTTGTATTTTACTTGAGTATTTCCATTTTATGGTACGTTACAACGTTTTTTTTTTTTGTTTTTCTTTTGCAATATTCTACTTTTAATTCTAATACTTGAAGTGCATTTTGAATGCAGAACTTTTTACTAGAGCATTTTTATACTTACTTGACCTGGTTGAAATCTCCAGAACAGTTACTGAATGGACTTTGTGGTGGTTTAGTAATTATGATTAATATTCAAAATCCTTATGGGAAAATGAATGGGATTTTTTTTTTAACTTCCGGAACCACACTGTTGAGCTCTGTGGAAATTGTTAACAGCAAGGCAAGGTTGTTAAATGGCGCTTGTTGTAATAAAGCATTGTCTGCTGTTGTTAGCTTGCTGAACTGAGGCAGGAGTGCGAGGCCCGAGGTCTGGACACCAAGGGAAACAAAGGAGAGCTCATTGCCCGACTGCAAGCCTATCTGGATGAGCACGGTGAGGCGGCATCTTTCACATTTAGACATTGTATATAAAGCAAGTGTGTGCGGATGGACTGTTATCAGAAACACATGGACTTGATCAAGTTGAGATGAATTGTTTCTACGTACAATTCTGATATGAGATGCTGTTAGCTCTTGATGTATAGTTAAGACTGTGTCTTGTTCCTTGTCTTGTATGGATTCCTTATTGTGATTAAAATACTGTTTTTTTTTTTTAACTTTCTTTCTGCTCTCTGGTGGTGTGAAATGTCTTTATCCCATAATCCAAACAACAGAGGAAGATGTGGATGTAGATGACGTGCTGGCAGAGGATACAGAGGTAACGGTCGTTGATGCTTTCACTTCCCCTCTCGGACCTTCTTAGACCATTTTGTGAAGTGGTGATGCATGTTTCCATTTTCCTTTCAGGACTTTCCTAAAGTTGAGAGTGCTAACGATGTAAAAGACGAGAAGGATTCCGAGTCTACTGAGTGCGAGCCGTAAGTATATTCACAAACAAACAAACAAAAATAACGTGTTAATGAGTGAACTTTAGAGGTACTAGGCCAGGCTAGCTGTTTCCCCCTGCTTCCAGTCTTTATGCTAAGATTAGATAACCATCTCCCAACTGTCTGCAACTAAGCACGTTTGCCAAAATGCCCCACTATTTCTTTTAAATTTGAGGTAGTAATGTTTATTTATGACTACGCTATAAACCACAGTCTCGAACCCAGGATTGGGCTATGTGGCTGAAATTCATGTCATGCCCAGTATGCGTACATCGGGTCTAAATGGCTTCACATGTGGAGTATTATTGGTCAGGTTTGGTGTAGAAATGTCCCACATGGTCCGCCCCAGATTGATAAACGGGTTTATGCTGGGTCATTAGTTTTCCCCAGCAATCCATCTGTAGTCATTCCACTTCCTTTCATGTTTTTTTCTTTCAGACCTGCTGATAAGAAGGTGGTGAAAATAGCTCCTCCGTCATCTACCGGTGAAGTACGTATGACATGTTTTTATACACTAATAGTTTAATTGGAAGCCTTCAATCGGTGTAATCAATGTGCAATGTGTGACATATGGGTGCTCAAAAACAAGAAGTTCAATACACAGTAACTTTCAGAGCTTTTCGCAAGTGTGTGAGGGTGTGAAACCTTCAAACTCATAATAATATATTAGATTCATTACACCTTTTGCAAATATTCATCAGCAGTACCAACACCTCCGCCAGCAGCTTGTGTTCTGATTTTTTTTAAATCTTTTGTTGAGCAGAGACTCCAAAAGAGAGCTGAACGTTTCAACCTGCCTGCAACAGCAGAGAGCAAAAAGGCCATACGTGCAGCAAGGTAAGACTTCACCATGCTCCTCCTCTAAATGTCCTTTTTAAAGGCTACTTACAGTTTGATTTAAGTCGTTTTTGGCCATCATTTGTATTAGCAACGATAACATTGCACTCGCTCGTTTGATTAGGGGATGCAGCAACATCACTGGATGATGATAATCTGGTTCAACTTTGACCCAACACACTTACCGTAGTTATACTCCCATACATTTTTTTTTCTTCTGCAGGGAGGCATTCTTAGAGTGTGTCCAGTTTTAAGTGGTTTTAGATTATATGATCTGGGCGAGAGAAAGCATAATATGCACATTATATTACAAAAAAAACCAAAACATATTTTAACAGACATACAGAAACGAAGCGTTCACGGGGTCTCTCCTGGGATGCCGGATTCCACAACAACTTCATTAACATTTATGCTTGAAAATAATTAAACGTTAGCTCCGACGCGTAAGAAACATCACTACATTCACTCTATGTGACTTAAAGCAGGGGTGTCAAACATATGCAGAGAAGTAATTCATTCCAGTTCCAAATTTACCACTTTAATCTCAGATCAGTGGTTTTAATGACGTTTTTTCTTTGTTAAGCCAGTGACTGTGGGTTTATTATTAATTTTAGAGTTCTTTTTCCGTAAATTTACGACTTTAATCTTAGAATTTCTCTCAGAATATTACCCCTCTCTCCTGAGCAGATAAAGTTTCTGATCTTACTGGAGTGGTTTACTTGACATCAATGGGTATGAATTAGCATGAACTAAAATGAGTTTAGCAAAAGCACAGAAATTAAACTGAGTTAAAAAAAAAAAAAAATGCAGCACGTTCAGTTAGTTAAAAAAAAAACAACTCTAGCCTTTTGTCAGAATGCCGAACATTCTCTTCTATTGGAAGGTGTACGTACTCTACACTAGAGCATTTTTACTCCCAAAAAATCACACCAGTTGTTTGAATCTGTACACTTTAAAATCAAAGTCTATGCCCTACACATTACTGAATCAGCAATTAGTCCAGTTATCATAACTGCTAGAAATGGTGGCCAAAACTCTGGAAGTAATACCCAAGTAGTTAGTTTAAATTGGATTTATGCTATGAGTACATGTACTTCACCGTGTTGAAATTAGATTATTCTCCCTTTCTTCAGGTTTGGTGAATCCACAGAGAATACCAGTCCCGCTCCAGGTCTGTTGTCACTGTTTGCTCTTTTACTTTAGTCTGAAGTTGCTAGAATGTAACATAACAGCATCCTCAGTGTTTCCTTTAGGATTTTTTTTTTTTAGCAGTGACTATATGTGCGTCTGCCCTATTTCTGATTAGCCTGGCTCCGCCCTCCTACGTACTTCCGCTCAATTTTCATTTCCCTTCAGTACTCCGTCTGGGTTTGCGGTATATTCTTGGGTTTTCTCCGGCCAAATATTTGGCGGTCCAATCAGCGAACAGAGGGAGCGGCTGAGAACGATGACGTTGAGGACGTGCACTAGAAAGATGCGAGCGAAGCCATTCGGTCCGTTGTGGCAGCAACGCTGCCGAATATCCAGAAGTTAAAGCCCGAGCAAGAACAATCTTTGCTGAGTTTTGTTGGTGGCCATGATGTTGTGGCCCTCCTCCCCACGGGGTTCGGGAAAAGTTAGATTTTCCAGCTCGCTCCGTTAGTGGTGAAGGAGTTAGCTAAGGCGAACGCTAGCGATGCTAACGTGAAATATAAGGCGATAGTTGTTGTCGGTCTATCCTCTTGTTGCACGTGCGTCACGACCACACGTTAGCAATTGGTTGTGGCAGATCCAGAGTGGCTCTGGGAAGTAGTTTAAAACAATAGTTCAATAGTTTTAAACTTCAACAGAGTACCCGCCTTCAAGGAAGTTAACACTTGTCAATGGAGAGAGGCCAGACTCTCTGTACAAATGAAATGTACCAGAGTCTGGTAGGACCAGGCTAATTTCTGATACCGTGGTGGCAGAAATTTTGCCACGGCGGGCCGCCACTACAAAATCACCATAGAGGAAACGCTGATCCTATATCATAATGCTTTTGGCAACACATAGCTTTAACATGTTTTTCATGTTTAATGCTAAAGGTTTCACTGTTTTCTACCTGCTGCTTCTCACCCCACAATTTGACTGTCTCCCAAACAGGCGGCGTTGCGAACAGCAAAGCTCCTGTAAGTGTTGAATCATTCCGTCGGACACCTTTCTGTAATTCCTCCGGTTAACAAGACAATGTTAATCTGAATGTTTTTATGTCTCGCAAAGGTCAACGTTGATCAGCTGAAGAAGAGAGCAGAACGATTTGGTATGAACGTTTCGTCCGTTTCACAAAAGGTGACTACGAGCTTCAATCTGGGGTGTAATTTTTCACATGTTTACATTTTTTTTTTTTATTCCTGCACTTTTGAGTCTTACGTTTGGGGCTTTTATTTCCAGATTGAAGAGGACGAAAAGCTGAAAAAGAGGAAGGAGAGGTTTGGGGTCACAGCAGCTGCAGGCGTAGCTGTTTCAGCCGATGTCGAGGTGAATTTACGTTCTTTACAAATGCTTGTATCGTTTGTTAAACAGTAGTGGTCCGTTATATTTTATCACAATGGATTGAGTTGAACATAAAAAGACTCGTGGGAATGAGGAGTGATTGTGTAATAATGTTGATGTTTTCTTTTTCTACAGGCAAAGAAAATGAAGCGGGCTGAAAGATTTGGAAAGAGTGAATAATGTTTTTAGAGCCTGCGTGTTTTTTTTGTAAAGCATTTTCATTACTGCACAACACAGAGATCCCTGAAGATGACAAATGTCACTAATGGGATTCCTGTAAATCAAAAGTATGATTAAATGCAAAGATAAATGGGTGAGTTGGATCATTTTTTTTCTTCCCCCAAGGCATTTTATGCCTTTTAATTGATAATGGTAATGGACAGAGAACAGCGGGATGACATGCAGCAAACAGTCCTGCCAGCCGGTTTGAAATACCAACAAATATAGGAAATAGCTCCCAATTATTTACTCAGCCTCACGTCGGTGGATAATGTAAAACAGAAAAAAGCATTTCATTCAAACCACCTATTTATTATTTACTGGGGGCATCATTTTCTCAGTCCTGGGAGGCTTTCAAGCATGTTATTTTTCAATTTCCGTTCACTTTCGTTAAGGAATTGGAGGAGCGTTTTATAAAATGCCTAGGCAGCGATGTTAGCTTCTATGTAACAGAGGTTTTTGTTTTACTCCTCTTTTCCTTTTCGTTCACTGCTTTCTCCAAGCTGCATTGAAGTCCATTAATCCAGTCTTTATCACAGTAACAGGCTGCCAGCTGTTTAGGGGAAATACTTTGATTTCTTGCTGTTTAATCTTAAATCAAAATGGTGCTTTCAACCCTTCGAAATTTCCCAAATCGAGCGGAAAACGGGAGCAAGTCGAAGCAAAGGGTGCGTTTACTGTGAAGCAGCTACAGGAAGCGTGAAGGGTCGAAATCTTCGCTTGGTAAAAGTTGTCTTAAATCTAGATTCGGACATTTTGGGACTTTTTGGTGAGCGCATTACTTTGAACAGACTATTACAGTTATAACTATAAGACAAGCAGGTCAGAACCCAGTGAGGTACTTACCTGTTGGACAGAGATAAGAATGGAAACTCAAATTGTATCTACGCCTACAGTTAGCAGGAACTAAAAAAACAACCTGGTATCTAAAAATATCCTCATTATATGACATGCAAACAAGGAAATTAGAAACGTTAAGCCATGGATATAAAAATGTGTAATACATTCCTTCAAAGACCAAGAAAATCAAAGTCAAGTTTAACAGCAAACAAAGTTTATGGTAGTTGAAAGATGAAAATAAATCCTGTATTTCTGTTTATTGGTAAGTAATGCAATCAAACCTAAACCTTTTTTTTTTTTTTTAAATAATCCATTGAAATGATTGAACTCACTTATTTGTATTTACTGTGAGTATTTAACTGTACTTTTGATTTAACAGAGCCTATTATTTCTGTGTTTTCTCTTTGGGATTGCATTGGTTCATTGCTTCAGTTATCTGTCCATTTTATAACATTTTGTGGTTTAAAATAAATTGTTTTAAATTTTTTGATATCTTGGTTGTTGTTTTTTTTTTTTTTAATATGTATCTTTTCATAGAGAGTCACTGTCATGACTTGATGGGAGTGGAGACTTTTCTAGTGAACATAATTCATAATTAGTCACCTGTATTATTTTCCTCCAGTACGACGAATAATGTCTCAAAAAGTCCTATTGGTATCGTGGACATTAATCCCTATAACCAGTTAACCTATGATGAACAGACCATCAGGGTATCATTCATTAAAAATGTGTCCGGGGTTCTATAATCATGTTTTTATAGTATTTTGTCATGAACAAATACATGATCAAATAGTACCATTACCACATGTAAAATTGATAGATTTGGAAATTCAATTGCTGTTGTGCTATAGAAGTGAAAATACCCAACAGAGAGGATTCTTCTTAAACTAGGACTAGGACTTAAACTAGGCTGCTGTGAGACTTGAGTTACTTACAATTTGCTTATGAAGACTTGAAACTTGACGTGGGGGATTCATACCGAACATCCCACTGAATTACTGTGAGCCCTGAAGTTGAAGGAGGAGATACTGCAGGTTGTTACTTCCTGCTGTAGACCGCACATACCAAAACTGACAACTTACTCCAGCAATATCAATGTTTACTAAACTGCAATATCACAGACTGTATTTTATTTATATGGTGCTTTTCTGGTCTTAACGACTACTCAAAGCACTTTTACATAGTACAGGAACCATTCACACACAATCATACATAGATAGATAGATACTTTATTCACACAAAACATACACATACATCATAAACAGGATGATAATATAACAAATCCACATGAATAATATGGACAATAAAAGAAAAGATACTAAATAAAAAATCCACATGAATGTACTAAGGGATGTATAAGCATGAGATGCTTGCAGTGACAGGGCAGGGACTGTCCCTGTGATTCAGTTTTTTTAGTTTAGTTTATTAAGGATCCCCATTAGCTTACGCCTTGACGATCAGCTAGTCTTCCTGGGGTCCAACACTACATTTAGTCCAACAATACTAAAACATTTCATAACATATACAGAAAAGAAATAAAAAAAAAAAATAAATAAATGAAATACATGCAACAATATCTGCCAACAAAACTAAGTAACAAAAAGCAAAAAATTACAAATAAAATTAAATGAAAACAATAACAAACCAAGCAAATAGAGAAATATCTTGAAAACGAAGTTATATATTACAATATATTACATGGCTAACATTAAGGTTGATTACCCTGACAAAGACACACAATCAGAAACCTCATAATAAGTCATTTAAATTCAGGTGAGATTTGACTTTCTTTTTAAAATGGTCCTTTCCTGTGATAAAACGAATGTTACTAGGGATTTTATTCCACAAAGAACTTGCTCTGTAAATAAAAGTTGTTTTCAAGTTATTGGATTTTGGTAAAGGTAACATCATCTTCCCCCTACTGGCTCCTCTTGTTAAATAAGTGCGGATATCTGAACTGTATGTTATGTTATCAAAAATAAATGATGGTGTCTGACTTTGAACAACAAAGTACAACAAAGTAAGCACATTGGCTAATAATCTTTTTTCAACAGTCAACCATTTAAGACATTCATGCATTTTAACTACATTGGACCTAAAATTACACTTTAAAACAAGTCTTACAGCTTTATTTTGTGCTACTTGAAGTTTTCTAATTAGGGTTTTTGAAGCAGATGGCTAAATTACTAAGCAATAATCTAAGTGGCATAGAACTAAAGAGCAAACAGTATGCATGGTAAGGTGTTCTATGAGAGTGTGTGTCATGGTGGTATAGTGCAAGTAAGTCCAATAGTGCAAGGAATGTAGACATAGTAATATAAAAACTATACAGCAGTGCAAGGATAAAGTTTTAAAAAGACAGCATTAAATATGGGCATAAAGTGGACAGTGTAGGACATACACAAATCAACAGTCAATATTAGAGGTTGGAAGTTGTATACACTGTGACCGAGGCTGCCATACAAGGTGCCATACCTGCTCATCAGATAAACATTCACACACCGATGGCGCAGCATCAGCGTCTTGCCCAAGGGCACTTTGACATGGGACTGCAGGGCCAGCCATCGCACCAACAATCTTCTGATTGGTAGGCGACCGCTCTACCACCTGAGCCACAGCCGTCCCTATCATTATTTCCTATGTGAAATACTGTGAATTCAACCGTTCAGTCTGTTCCCCTGTTATATTCTGCTTTTTTATTTTGCTGCTTTATTGTTTCTTTTTTTACTGATGCTTCTTGTTATTGCACTACCCCTATCTATTTATCTATCTAATAATAACAATTTATACTTTATTAATCCCACAAGGGGAAGTTAGAATGTTTGTATCTATCTATCTATCTATCTATCTATCTATCTATCTATCTATCTATCTATCTATCTATCTATCTATCTATCATTTGGGTTGTTTTGGTGACCCCTGCTGATCATTAATGGAATTACACCAACGTTAATACCCAGTGTGACGTATGTTCCTGTGACGCGCAGAAATTTTAAACTATCGTCCTTGTCAGTGATGGCGGCTTCGTTAAGTTCTCTCCCTGTAAGCTGTAATAACAAATGGTACTATACACGACAACAGATCGACAACAGCCCATCTCGGCGAGCTGGACTTGATCCTGACAAGGAACTGTCCTACAGACAACAGGCAGCGAACCTGCTCCAGGACATGGGACAGCGGCTCAATGTGTATCTTTTGTCGGGGGACGACTTGCGGCTCACCTAGCAACATTAGCTTGTTAGCTAGCGAAGTTTAGCTTCTCGTGAAACCGGTTAGGCGGAAAGCATGGCTAGTGGTTGATATTGTGTTTAGTTCGAAGGCTTTATACGTGTTTATATGTTTTCTGTATGTTTCAGACGGTTGTTTGTGATTTTACCACGTTAACGTTAGCATGCCAGCGTTATCTGAGAGCGGCGTAGTAGGCTAAACCGGGGCCACGAAGGCCTGTGTGTTCGGCGGGCCTTCACGACGTTAGCATTAGCTCTGCCTCTTACTGTTAATGTTAGTGAAGAAAGATGTAGCTACAGTGGAACAACGACCGTAAGAAACATTGCGTTATTCGTGCGTTTAAGTGTTTACGTGTTTTATCTTTAGACTCTACCCTTTTATATATACAAAAACTGCTTCCGGCTAACATCTTGACTGACGTGCGAAGCTAGCTGGGGTTTCAGTTGTCCTGCCACTGATGTGATATTGAGTTTTATAACGCGTTAATTATTGCTATTTGTGTTATTTGACATGTAGACCAATGGCCCCAGTTATATGCGCTATATACAGTCAGTGCATGTGTTGTGATCTGTTAGTACTGTTTGCTACATTGTCCTTAAATGCCATGTATCAGGTCCCAACTTACAATTAATACAGCCATTGTGTACATGCATCGATTCTACATGGTCCAGTCATTCACTAGATTTCACAGAAATGTAAGTATTGTTTGGCACCTGAAGTCCAAGCTACAACTGTCTTGTTAACTTGTGTAAATCAACTAATGGACTTATTTTGGTTTACCCTCGCCAGGTTATATCTCCCGCCGCACTCTTCCTCGCTGCGAAGGTCGAGGAGCAGCCCCGGAAGCTGGAACATGTTATCAAGGTGGCCCATGCATGCCTCGATCCTCAGGATCCTTCACCAGATGTACGCAGTGATGTAAGTGTTGGCCTGTAGTTACAATCGCCTGCAATTGGGCTCTGTCTCCTCCTGAGCTTACCTTATGGGGTAGTCGTTCAATCTCCACAATACTACGGCTTAGTCAGAACCAGATTTATTGCCAAACATGTTTGCAAGGAATTTCTTTTGGTGTATAAGGTGCATACAGTTAACAATAAATATGTTCATGTATTTATTTATATAAGCACTTTGACTTTAAATCAAGAGAGGGACATCTTTTTAAGCTACTGCATTTTATGTTGCTTGAATTTGTGACGCTCACCATCACAATTTTGTTTTCCTTAGAAGAGATGTTTTTCTAGAAGCAGCTTTGATGCTGATGCGTACATATGAAATGTATTTTGGCGATAAGTTAACAGTTCTTGTTCTTTAGTCTTGCTTGTCAAATTGCATTTGAACTGGGTACAATTGTTTGAGGAGGTCTTTTGTTTTGAGTTACCTCAGGTAAAGGGTGGGCGGTCTGACGATTTTAGATCATGATCGGTCTTAAAGGGCGCCCGCAATCTACATTTCAGGTGATGCGTGGAGATTGCGGGTATTAAATGCCCTCCTACTTCTTTTTCCAAACTTCACGTAACCTCATTGACTAAGATCTGCGCTATGTAGTATTAGTATCTGTGGGCTTGTACCGGTGTTAATGTTCTGTGCATTGTCGGACACATGCAGCCACTTTCCTAAAACCGCTTGCGAGACTGACGAGTCCACAGCAGCCCGTGGCGTTTATGTCCGAGCCTGTCTCCACCGCCTCCACCTGCAGGTTGTCAACTGTGTGGTTTGGAATGAAAGGGAGAAAACAGGACAGAGTAACACGGCGGATATCGCTCATTTTTTGACGACGTAGTTAAGGCGGCAGGCGTGTGTTGCTTAGGCGGCCGCCTTAACTGCAAAGTGCTGCGGGAAACCCTGAAATGGCTATGCTGATTGGACAAATTACTTCACGTGGCACTTTCTTGGTTGAAGTATTGTAAACAACGCAATGTGAGTTATAGCTAGCGGAAAGGCGGCTGAGGAGATTATCCCTAAAAGAATATTCTGACAGTGTTTCGCTCAGAGCGGCAGAGCCCTGCGATACAAAATCAAAACGGTTATCATTGACAAAAAAAAACATGTTTTTACAAAGTATTGTTTTGTGTTTACATTTTGCTACTTTTTCTATTTGAGTTAGGAGTTCTTGGAAAGTGTTTTTGTGGTTATGTTATCTTTTTGCTTCTGTTTCCAACTCAGGTTTAAATCACCGTTTTGAAACTTGTGTAGTATCTTCTCTTTTGTGATTACTAATTTGTTTTTTTTGTATAACCTGTGTAGTATCTTCAATGCAGTATTGTGACTTAATGGTGCAAATGGAGAAATACATAGGCTATTTCAAGTCTGGCTACAGTCTACAAGGCATTTTGTAATTGAGATAAAATATCGCAATTTAGATCATGGATTGTGATTGCGAATTAAATAGACTGTGATATTATTATTTTTTGGGCAGATCGCCTACCCCTACCACAGGTGTTGTTCCTTCTTGATACATTGGTCAAGAGAGCAAAAGACAAACATGCTTCCCACTGTCTGTGTATGTTCCAAGTCACGCCTGGTAATGTGATTTTTAGCTGCTGTAAAACAAAAACAAAAAAGCATCTGTACTCACTGTGTAGCTTGTAATCGTCTCAATACTTACCTGTGAGGCGTCTTCAGCTCTACGTGAAAGGTAGGGTTAATGTGTTTGACAACGGATAGAGGCCTCCAAGTGAGTAATGTGCCTGTCCTCTCAACTTCAGGCCTACCTGCAACAAGCCCAAGACCTGGTCATTCTTGAGAGCATAATACTCCAGACCTTGGGTAAGTTGGGAAGGAAGAACTGGGTCCCTTGATTTCCCTCCAGAAACACATGTGATCATAAAAATTGTGCTAACCTGTTTTACTTTTGTCCACAGAAAGCCCATATGCGGTTAGCAGCGCAGGAAAGAGACGCTCTCGCTTCACATTAGCAGCACTTACCCACTGTTGCATTACAGCGTTTTCCGCTTTTGTTTCTATTATGTCCATAACTTTTTTTTTACATTTCCCTCTTTGTTTCTTGTCTACATATTTTTAAGCCACGCGTTCGAGGACCATGTGATGAATTGCTTCATCACAAATGATGGCTTTTAGTATGTTCGCTACAGCCGGCTTAACCCTCTCCCAAGTTTTCAAGCTTGTAGACGGTTGAAGAAGTGACAGTGGCTTTGTTTTAAAACGCCAAATTGTGTTTTTACTTTTTAAACAAGATTCAGTGTCGTGCATCACACCAAACGTTTTGGGGGGGGGGAATTGTAACGGCATGCCTTTTTTAATGTTTTTCACATTCATCTTTTGTTTTCATATCGTCCAGGATGTTATTGGAAGACCCCATGCAAAGTGCTATTCCACGTTATTCTCTGCAACACTTAGTTTGGTGTATAACTGTGTACATTTTCTGGCTTTCAGGGACTTTGATTGAAATCTATTTGGTGCATATGTTAGTTTGACTATTGCATTTCATTTATCAGGACTTGTTTCTTTTTGTCCCTTTTTTTTATTACAGCTTTTGAAATCACCATTGACCATCCTCATACTCATGTTGTCAAGTGCACTCAGCTTGTCAGAGGTGAGCACCAGCTCTTCAATTTAGCTACGTTCCGTTTGTATATTCCGGTATCATATGAAGTTTGCATGTCACATGGTTAACTCGCAGGTTTTAAGTGTGTTTTTTTGTTCTATTGTTGTTCCAGCGAGTAAGGATCTTGCTCAAACGTCATACTTTATGGCCACTAACAGGTATATTCACAGTTCACTGTTAAACATAAGCTTCTGTAATTTGATACGAACAGTAAAATAGTGCAGCATGTTTTCATATCGTTTGCGTGTATTGCGTATAATCCGCTAACTCAATATGTCTGCTCTCTTTCCTCTCCCCTCCCGTTTGTTTTTTTTGTATTGCCTTATGGGATGTATCCTGCCACGTAGTCTGCACTTGACCACGTTCTGCCTGCAGTACAGTCCGCCGGTTGTGGCCTGCGTGTGCATCCATCTTGCCTGCAAATGGTCCAACTGGGAGATCCCTGTGTCCACAGACGGCAAACACTGGTGGGAGTATGTTGATCCCACCGTTACCCTCGAGCTGCTGGATGGTACGTGTTGTAAACAACCTCGTAGTTGAGTTCGTTTCAAGTATAGGTAGAAAAAAAAAAGGACCTACGAGTCATACATCCGTTACTTAATCTGAAGCATTTTAACTTTCTCCTGCTGATCTTGTCTTCACTTCTTTATAACTTCTTTCAGAGCTCACGCACGAGTTCCTGCAGATTCTGGAGAAAACACCCAGCCGGTTGAAACGGATTCGCAACTGGAAGGTACAGATTTTTGTTGTGGCTGTCCATTGCTCCTTTGTAACCTATGGAGTACGGCCAAGACATCCTGCGTTGTGTGGACGTTTATTGGTAACTGACTTTGCTGTGATTGTCTGTTTTCTTGGCTGCCAGGCTGGAGGTCAGACCCCAAAAGCCAAGCCCAAAGTCCAGGAGGAGGGGGACCAGAGGGACACCATGATGAGCATGATCTCCATGGCCTCATCGGAGAGCACCGTGGCAGGCTTGATGAGCCTCTCGGCTCCACCTTCCGCCTCCTCTTCCTCATCCGTCGGTGACAAGGACCGGCTTGAATCTGGCAGCGCCCTGACCTGGAGCGGCAAAGGCCAGGCTGGATCCGAGCAGCCTGGCAACGACGTCCACGTCCCAGCTAAGGTGTCTCTGAGCGAGTACCGGGCCAAGAACGCAGACGTCCTGGCTGCCCAGAAGAGAAAGCTAGAGAACATGGAGGCCAGCGTGAAGAGGGACTACGCCAACGCTGCCCAGGCTCTCATTGGTCAGCAGCAGAGGAAGGAGAAGCAGCCGCATCACCACCAGCAGTCCAGCTCCTCCTCCTCTGACAACCCGTCGCCCATAATTCTGAAAATCCCCCTGGAGAAGGAGAGGCACGAGAGGACCTCTCTCAAAATGCGCTTACCCCTAGCGGGGGGAGGCGCAGGCGGAGGCGGCGGCCATAGTGGCGGCGCCCGAGGTCAGGAACAGGACATCAAAGTCCGAATACGAGTGCCTGAGAAGCAAAGGGGGAGTTCAGGAGAGGAGGGCAAGAGCAGGGACAAGCACAGGGAGCGGTCCAACCACCACCACCATCACCACCACCACCACCATTCCTCCTCGACAGGTGCCTCGCTCTCCTCTTCACACAAACATTCATCTAGTTCTAGCGGGGCAGTCGGAGGCAGCAAAAAAGTCCCCAGCGACTCTTCTAGAACGAGCTCCTCGTCCTCGTCCGCGTCACGTAAGAGGACGCACTCCCAAGATCCCGCAGCAGGCACTCACCCTGCCTCTAAAGCCAGCAAGTCCTCTAGGAATCCCTACCAGCTGCCGTCCCTTTCTTCCTCCTCCGGGCAAACCCTAGGCCACGGCCCTGACATTCTCCCCGCTCTGGGCCTCCCCCACCACCCAGGGATCTATCCGCACTCGCACAAAGGCGACAAGACAGACACTAATGGGCACGGCGCGGCTGGCGGAGCCCAGTCAAACGAGTACCAGGACACTTTTGAAATGCTGAACTCACTTCTGAGCGCACAGGGGGTCCAGCCATCCCAGCCGTCCATGTTTGACTACAGATCCCAATACGGGGAGTACCGTTACAGCGGTGGCTCCCGAGGGAACAACCCCAGGCCCCCGCCCCTCCCTTCAGAACCGCCTCCCCCGCTGCCGCCGTTACCCAAATAGGATCGTCATCAGGAGACATATTATACACATTGTACTTGACATCCCGGACATCCATGTTGTTACGTAAAGTATTGTATAATGTTGTTGTTTTTTTTTTTGTTTTTTTTTCAAACTAGCCCAACTATTTTTTACAGGCTTCAGTGTGACAGCAATGAAATGTACTGGTGAGATAAATGAGTTTGCAACCTTTTTTTTTTTCTTTTTACATTTGTGGGGCAATAATGAGAGGCTTTAAAAGCTTGCAAAAATGTGAGGGGAAAAAAGAAAAATACAGGCAAGTGTAGATAATATCTTTTGCTCTTCTGTTTTACTCAAATGAAATGTGATGATTGGAGTTAATTTTAGCATCGCTGTTTTGGAAGTCGTCTTGAAATCATGAGGAAACAAAGATTTCTATCACATACCTTTTTAGGTCTTCTTACCGATTGTTTTTTTTATAATGTTTTTATAGTATGTTATTTATTAATTGAATGCTTTTGAAAAAGGAAAAAAAGAAAAAACATAGTCCCCTTTTCTACCTTTTTTTAAGGTTCCCCCTCTTTGTTCTTTTTTTGGCAGAGGGATATTTCTTCATCAATACTGTACAGGCTAGTTTGAGAGTGCATGTCTCTAAAGCCATCTTTTCAATATTTTTGTCTTAATTTTTTCTTTTTAAATATTTTCCTCCTTTTTTTTTTATATTTTTACACAGCCATAACCTAAAAGAATAAATAGGTGAGTGAGCCCACCCCTGGTATTTATCAAATGTATTTCCTTCATTATTTGATGAACTTGTACAAAGATTGTAAAATGTTTAAAACAAACATGAACTATTTTTTACATTTTGTAATGAAAAATTGCAACAACAAAAAAAAAAAAGTTGTAAATTAAGCTTGTACTTTTTTTTTTTTTTTTTGATTTTGAGTGTTGCAGTCATTGTTTTAAATGGTTGTAAAATATTCATATTCAGTTCTCAAATGATTACACTAATGGACAAAGTTCATACCAAGGATATACATCTATTCAAAGGGTTCAAAGAGTTCAAACATATCTACATGGTCAAAATGAAGGAGTTGCCAACAAAAACAAATCCCTTTAGAGAAGAAATGGGACTTTTTAAAAGTCATGTAATTTGTCACTTGTTCATCAGTTTCCTCTGGAGGGCAAAGTCTTTTTTTATGGTGATGACAGCTAAACGCCAAGAAAAGAAATAGGCAGAATATATGGATGGACATCATTTGTTGTGTTGGCATCAGCAGCAGCGCCCTGAAACTGCCGAGAGGGGGGGAAAAAAAGCTCACTTTGTGGCGACCATATTGAGCACAATCTACAATAAAAAAAGTATTCACAATACACTATATCAAAGTCGAATCAAATGCCGTCTGTCCGTCTTCAGCGATCGTCTTTCATGTCTGCATTTCCCTTTTGGGGGTGTTTGAAAAATGTGTAATCCCCCGGTGTACGTCTGTCAACTCATGCTGGTCTGATTTTAATCATGTAAAAGCTGACTTTTGACTTCATACCTTCAAACAAAAATTCAGCTGAAGCTATTCAGCTATTCTTCAGGTTGTTTATAGTCCACCCACACGCCATGACTCATCAGAAATGTTTGCATGTGTTCTTTAGTTGTGTAAATCATACAGGCAAGCAGGTTATCAGCATACAGCCACTAAAGAGTCATGAGTATAAAGTACAATACTCTTAATTAAATGAATGATTAATTATTGTTAAATATAGTGGAAGGGGTGCCACTTGTTGGTGAGAAAATTGGGTATAATTTGTAGATTTAATTCATACTAAGCTCATGTGGTTTTGATTGTATAGTATTACTGCTGTGTTTGATCCGTTTGTGATCCAAAAACTCTGTTTGTTTTAGGCAGTTCACAGTAATGCAGTACAACAAATCATCGGCTGTTGTAAAATATTTTTGTTCCCTTGATTATGTGGAAGGTGAGCTGGAAAGAGTGCCGCTCTTTGCTCAGGCGGCCGGCAGAGGTTTTATTGGTTATTCAACTTTTGGTTGTTAACAGGGAAACAGTAAATGCACTGAATATTTATCTCAGTAGGTTTGCCTACAATGCAAATGACAAAGTGTTACATGTCTAATGGTTAGACTATTAAAATAGATATTTCCATTTTTGAAAATGATCTTATTGGAGATGCACACATCTTCCAATTTAAGTATTAACTTTATGCTGTGAGGAAAGTCATAAAAAAGGACACGCATTTCAAAAATAAATCACATGTCAGAATAATGGAAGACACTCATGCAACCTAACAATGCAAAATTACATAGCTACAATAAGTTTCATGTTTGGTTTTTTTTTTTCACGTCTTGGTGTTTTTAGTGACACTCAGGTCTGGAAATGAAATGTTTTGGGATTTTATTTGTTTTTAGTTAAAACATATGTGAACACTGTTCTTTTTGATATAATGTGGTTGCTTTATTCTCAATTAAAGTCAATAAATATTTTAAGAAAACGCTTGTATTACATTTTTTATTTCTTTTATTTTTTACATATAGGGACGTTTATAGAATTTCATGCTGCAGTGTTGAGGGTGGGAAAGATGTCTACTGTTGAAGCCAGTTTGATTGGCAGCTTGTGGGCCAATGAAATAGCTAGTGGGCCAATAAAATACCTAGAGATTTTGACCAATCAGAACGCTAAGTGGGCGGGTTCAGCTTGTTTCTGCAGTGGTTAATGCAAGAAGAGAAAACCGACGTAGTGTGTTTCGGAAGCTAAACCCAGTCGGATCGCTGTGAGGAAGGTAAGCAGTTATAAACCCAAAATGCGTTTGTGTTCGTCTTCGGGCACCGAGGCATTTCGATGATATCAAAAAAGACGACCATCTGTTGGCGTCGGTCAGCAAAACTCGGTCTTCGCCGCACATTTTTAAAAGTAGCGATAAGCTAGTGTTAGCAACTGCTAGACAAAGATGGCGACGCCATAACTGAAAAGTGACGCAGTAAAGAGAGGCGGGCTAAAGCTCGGTGTGGCGGCTGGGTTATACGTTAGACTGGTTAAAGACAGAATGTAACGTTGCTTATGCTAGATTTTAAATAAACATTTTATTCTTTACGTTAGTACTTAAGTTTTACTTGTTTGGTTTTTATGACAGTTTTAAATGTTAAGGATGGGTATTTACTTGTAATAAAGTTACTGTGCGGTTTTTGAGAAGCCACCTGACCTGCCACCGCCTCTGCCGCGCGGTAACTCGCTGTCTCCAGTCATTTCAATTAAGAGAAGGCGGCGGAGGGGACGCGGTTTTGATCACGGCGTATGAAGCGGTTGCCGCCTACGTAAGTAGTTGACTGTGCTAAACTTCTGGGGCTAACCGCCGGGCGGCAGGAACCGCTTTTAAAAACGCATTTTGTTGTTTGCATGTAGTGGTTGCCGCGCGGCGATGTGAAACCAGCTTTAATATGAAAAACGACGAGAGACTGCGAGTGCGATTACTGATACTGGCAGTGAATGGCAAGCGAGCGGCACTGCAGTGGCAAGCCTTTGGCAGGTGTCAGGACAGTGGCAATCGGCGGCAGTTGAGAGACGCTGCCTCAATTCGCCATAAACTATGTCTTTTATTTAATTACTTCCGCCTAGGAGGTTAGACAGACTGACTGGCTGACTCATTTATTTTGCAGTTGGGTTAAGGCAACACAACTACATGGTTAGGTTTAAGCAACTAAACTGAGTGCAAATAGCATTGTTGACAACTGACACATAGGGGCTAATGGCATCTACCTTAATCAAACGCCTACTGACTCGTGATATCTATGCAGCAGCAGAGTGACACCCTGTGGCACCTAGTGGCACTCCTAATTGATGATTTCATTTACTGTCATACCGACTATGCCTTTCATCTCTGGTAGTAAGTGCAGCTCTAGCTTTCATATTTCAGGTCTCGATTAGTCTTTTTGTCTATAAAATGACAAAATACGTCTGGTATTGTCAAAGTCTTTTTGTCCAACCGACATTACACCTGAATAACTGAAAGATATTCAGTTAACTGTCAAGAGTGGCCGCTATTTTTTTTTTCTTCCTTAAAATTAAACAAATGATTAACCCACTACCAAAATAGATAACTGGATTATTAGTCTGTCAATCGATTCAATTAACATACAAATTGTTCCAACTATTTTGCAGACTTGCGATGAACAGGATACGGATACACGTTTTGCCTTCGAGTCGGAACCGGGTGACCCAGACACCTCGTCCTCAGGAGCCCCTGGCCTGCTCCTTTACCCAGCGACCGTGCTCGCAGCCTCGCCTGGACGGCCTGGAGTACTGCATCAAACACATTTTGGAAGATAAGAATGCTCCATACAAACAGTGCAGTTACGTCTCTGCCAAGAATGGGAAGCGCTGCCCCAATGCCGCACCAAAAGTCGAAAGAAAAGACGGGTGGGTGGAAAGTCACAATTGAATAAGCTTTTTAACAAGTTATAAACAAGTTAGACCGCTGCTTTATTATGAACTGTAAGTCTCAGTATGGAAGACAGGAAAAACTAGGCCCCTAATAACATATCCAAGCATCTTTCTGACAACGCTTCTCCGATGACTCTGTTTGTTCTTTAGAGTGACGTTCTGTGCAGAGCATGCTCGCAGGAATGCCATGGCCCTCCGAGCTCAGATGAGAAAGGCATCTTCTGGTCCGTCCCCAGAGTCACTGTTGTCTCAGCTAAGTGGATACAACCGCGCAGAGATGCAAAGCATTGACGGAGGACGCTCTGAAGCTAGCCGGATTCTAGGTGAATGGTCTTGTTTGGACCGGGAGATGCTTTCTAAATTGTAGACACAAGTTTATCTCCAGTGCATTGACTTTTCGTCTGTATTATGGTGCGTCATTTCTGTTGCAGTTTATGTTAATATGTGGGAATATGATTATAACTTAACTTTCTCTGGACAGATGAGGACAGTCTGAGTGAGGAGGAGCAGGGTCCCTTGGTACTAGACCAGACATGGCGAGGAGACCCTGACAGTGAGGCAGACAGCGTTGACAGTGATCATGAGGATCCTCTGAAGTAAGCTGAATTATCCGTCCATATCTCACATTTTTAATCTAAACTCGCATTGTCATGTTATTGGATTTAGGTCGTTGTTTGACTCTTATATTTTGCCATTAGACATTAATGTACTGCCGTAAGCAAAAGCTGTGACTCAATTCATTGTACAAACTAATTCTGATCAGCTTTTGAGTCTGTAGTGTGTTAACACTGGAAAGGTGAAAATGTAAGTATGGTCAAAAGTCAGCATACAAACTAAAAAAAAAAACCTGGGATTTATAGTCTCAGAATGTGATTGCATACAAAAAAACGCAAAAATAACAACTGCAGAAAGATCATGGAAAACAAAAGTATAAAATCTTTGGAAAAACATTTTTTTTTTCTCTGAGGTTTAGTTAGCAGTGGCTTTCTAAAATGACAATGTTATTGAAAGGCACACATACTAATTCCTGTTTGTATAAAACTATGTATGTTGATTTCTTGTATACTAATTGCAAAAACACTTAACTGCATATATCACATAATGTATATCATTTTATATTGTAAAACGTCTTAATGTGGCCTCAGTCCAAGATTGTGTAGTCACATGGGATGGAGCTAGTTTGAGGAGTAGAGCTGTGACGTCATCCTTTTCCCTGTAACATTACAGTGACATATTTTCTTTTGTAAATCGCAGGCATGCAGGGGTGTACACAGCAGAGGAGGTGGCACTCATCACTCGAGAAAAACTCATCAGGCTCCAATCCCTCTACATTGACCAGTTCAAACGCCTGCAGCACCTGCTTAAGGAGAAAAAGCGCCGATACCTGCACAACCGCAAAGTGGAGCACGAAACTCTAGGTAAATATACAACTAACGGGTTAGTAACTACACGTTTTGCTTTGTCTATGCGCCTGTTGGATATCATTCCACGCCCTCTCATGTGTATGCCCTCACAGCCCTGAGCGTTATCTGTATTTGTTTGTGATGCTCTCAGGGAGCAGTCTGCTGACAGGGCCTGAAGGTCTGTCCATGAAGGAGAGGGAGAACCTGAAGAAGCTCAAAGCTCTGCGCCGATACCGTCGTCGGTACGGTGTGGAAGCCCTGCTGCACCGGCAGCTTCGGGAGAGGAGGCAGGCTGTGACAGACGGAGCTCCTCAGGTGTGACCCCATCACAGTAGAAAGTAGTAAAACTATTAAGCGTTTGAGACTAACTAATGTTATTAATCAACTAATGTTAAAGGGTCCGTTCACTAAACCACATAGAACACTCCCTTTCTCCTAGTGGTATGTAGCCATGGAAATGGTTTCTAGTTTATCTGTTCAGGTTTCAAGAAATCAAAGTCTGAAACATCTGTGGCCATCCCAGGGGAATTTGTGAATGTGTGAAGGGAATTATGTTTGTGCTTTTTAAACTGTAGAGCAGTTTGTCTTCCCCAGAAACAATATCCCAAGTTCTTTGGATGATCCAAAGACATTGCTTTGAGCTGTTTTCACTGGAACAGTACTTCTGAAGAAATGCAGTAGTCAAAGTAGTAAAAATAATCAGACTGATCTCATGAAATGGCGTTTGTGTGACACGCCAATCCGTATGCCATTATTGGCGTGTTATCAAGACGTTTTTTAGCGTGATTATAAATGCCATTTGGCCTCAATTGACTTACATTACCTTGCGATTGTGTGTAAATTCACGCCGTAGCGAGTAGTAAGAGGGCGAAAAATCCAGGACTTTGACCCAGGAGACCGGGGATCGTGTCACGTTTCCTAAACTCAGTCGTCGCTTTCTTCTTTTACTAAATCCAACTCCGTTGTTCTTTTCCTAAACCCAACCGGTTCTTCTTTTCCTAAACCCAACCCGCGTGTGACGTTTCCTAAACTCAACCGTCGCTTTCTTTTCGCGAGAACACGCCAAGTGGCGTGTATGTTTACGTCCGCTGTATACAGAGTAGACATACACGCGGATAGCTCAAAATGCATACAGATAACGCACCACTTGGCTTAAGAAAGTGGGCGTTTATGTTTACGCGGTCATGATGTCACGTTGAAATAATTGTATTTAAGAATAAATTGACTTATAAAACTGTTTTTAGGATGGTATCCAGTAGCATATGTCATTTTCCCCATAGTGGCTAACATAGTTGGAGAATATGCTAAATATTCTCAATTTCTTGTGTTGCACTACCAGACTAGAGATGAAAATCATTTGCCAAGTTTTGACGTAAACTATAAAAGGGAAAAGTTTAGCTCTGCCAGGGGCCGTTTGGCCCCCAAACTTGCCGTTTGTCTAACACTGCCCTCTGTATTAACAATATTCGCTAAGACTCTGTGGAGAGAAATTATATCTGTGGGAACTACATACTATGCTATTCCCTTCCACTGTATTGCGGTGAAGGCATGCATTTCTGAAGCTGCTATCTCCAAACCTATCTGCATGGCTAGATGCTGCTAGAAGGGAGATTTTTCATATGTGGGCAGACTTTGTATGCTTTAAATTTAGCAGGGCAGTAGTGTCCTCAATTATGTTGATTACTACTGTGAATTGGGCAGATAATACATACTTTTGGGTTTGAGATTATGCTCAACATATTTGAGTGCAGCAGAATGGAATTTCAATTCACTTTTTATAGGCTTTTTCCTCTGACAAGTTTGTGGCATCAAAGGAATGATTAATGTTTTTCAGGATGATTATAGTTTTAGAGGAAATACTGTTTAGGTTCTGTTTGGACCTTACCTAACACTACTTTCCTCTGTTGCAGCCACACACAAGAACGGTGCATGAGAAGTGCATCTCCTTTGTGGAGGGAACTCGATGTACCAACCCCTGCATGCCTATGACCAGGCACTGTGTCTCACGTATCCTTAATTATGTTTTTTTTTTTTTTTGTTTGTTTTTTAGCATGTTTGACCACAATTGTGTGGAACGTTTACATATAAGGAACCACAGATGCATTTTCCTATATTAATTGAATGAAGACATTTACATTTAAACATGTCTTTTTAAATGAACAAACTGAGGTTTTCTGCTCATTTAGCCATCTTCACCTCGGCCCTGATCAAGACCAGCAGCTTGCAGTAGCTGTTGGTTTCAAATGGTGCCTACATAAAACTCCTTCCTGTGGTCTGTTGATTTTTCCCAGAGTAACAAAGGGGCTAATCTTTTCAGTTGGAAGGAACAAAATATCTTCACACCCTGCCTACAGTTAAACATCAAATCATTGGGGGTAGCCTCATGCTATCCATGTTTTTCAACAGGATTTAAATTGTAGTTTTATCAGTTATCGGCTAACGGCAAAATAGTTTTATTGGAAGTACATAACTTTGTGTTCCAATTGCCATTTTAGTTGGACGGTGATTAAACAGTGTCCTGACACCAGTGTTGCATTGTGAGCTGTACAAACCCTGCAAAATATTAATGCTCGGACTAAATCGCATAATTTCTAACTACAAAATCACTCGGGCATATCATTAATACAGTCAAGCCTGTTGCAACTTCACAGTAAGTAGCCTTATGTTAAGAAATGATTACATCAAGATTATTTTCACAGGAGTAATTGTAGTACTTGCAGTAATACTAATTATTATACTAACTTTGGAGGCTAAAGTTTGCCATCAATCACAATGTCCACAGGTCAGATTTTGGTTTTTACTTTTTAAGATGGGAGCAGTTTTCTTTATCCGTTGATTCTGTTATGTTGTCATTTTTGTGTGTTCTGTGTAGACATTGTGTGTCATTGTCCTTGACAACCGGACACTCAGACATCTTCCAGGACGGCAATCAGGTGCTTTTCAAAATGTGTCCAGGCCTGAAAGATGTCCCATGTGAACGCACCGTGCATATGGGTCAGTCTGACGATCCTCGCTGCCCGCTGCACCTCACCCTGCCGCCCCCCATGTACCAGCCCGAGCAGGAACCTCCACCACAGGAGCAGATCACCACTGCAAGCAGAGACATGTATCTGAGTGCGGCAGAGCTTCAGCCCACAGAGAGCCTTCCCCTAGAGTTCAGCGATGTATGTAGAAATGATGATCCCCTACCGTGGTCCTCTGATGTATATGCATTGTATTAAAATTGTGATGTTAGATGGGATTGCTGCCGTTTTTAGGGTGTCTGGGGTGGGAGCTAGAAAGTTAACACAGAAAAAAGGTCCCGAAGACGGTCATATCTTCATCAAATAACAAGAATGCAATGTATTTTGTACCAGAGTCTGATTCAACCGGACTAAACAACGCAGGTTTGAAAACACCCCAACTCTTGTACGAACTAAAAAAAACAACCTGATCTCTGAATAAATTTGAAAGCTAAACTACTATTAAATTCATAATTCTTCAAATGATTGTAAATTGTCAAGAGTGATCTATCTGTATATTTATGCAATGTGCTTCAGTAATCATGGTAACACAAGACTGCAGCGCTGATTATGCAGGACAATGGGCACAAAAACTGTCCATTGACTGTCAGTCAATATGACTTTAGCTCTTTATTTTTTAAAGAGTCTGTGTGAACACAAACTGGCAGAACTATAAAAGGCAAACACTTATCACTTTAGCTTGATCCGGCCCAGATGAATCAAACTATAGGTTTAAAAGCACCCTTGAAATACTTCTATTGGCATGTTTTTAGAAGAAGCAAATGACTTGTTTTTCAGTGTATCTCTTAACAAGCCTCTGCGATTTAGTTGTGAGCTGACTCCAATAAGTGTCCAGATTGTAGATGATCAAAAGTTCATATTTATTACACAAATCTTTGCTGTTTGTCATTTGCCGTTTTCAGTATTGTACGATAAACACAAAATTGGGCATGAACTCAGGCTGGGTTATGAGCTCGGTCAAAAACTGGCTGTTTCTCCCACATACTGTACAAAGCAGCAACAGCTGAAGCTGTTTGAATTACCACGTCGACTTTGATTATTCCGAAGCAAGGATGCTCCAAATGACACAAATATACATACAACTTTAAAAGTTTTATGTTAAGATTTAGATTTCATCCTGTTATACAGGACCTGGATGTGGAAGGGGACGGTATGCAGGGTCCTCCGTCCCCCCTACAGTTTGACACGGCCCTGGCCCTGGAGGACCAGACCATCAGAGCCATCGCTGAGGCCCCGATGGACATCCTGACTGGAGAAGACCCAGACCAGGTCGACCTGGATGCCTCGGAACACGAGCTCTCGGAAAGAGATGTGGATGCCATCATGCATGACCAGGTTAACTCTCAATCAGGGGCATCTCGAATATCTTGATTCTTAATGAATGACGGCGCCCATACACTGCGATAACAATCCTACAATTTCGTTGTATGTAACGTATGGGTCTAATAAAATCTTGGTCACAATCTGTGTCAATTTTAAGGCGTGTGCGATTGTAGACTGTAGTGCTACGATGTGAGTAAGGAAAATATAGATGCAACTTAAAGGCTAACTTGGGTTTTTTTTTTTTTTTTTTTTTCAACCTGGACCCTATTTTCCTGTTTTTTTTGTTTGTTTTTTTTGTCTTAAGTGATGACTCTTTGGTCCAGTATTAAGCAAGACCGCTGCAGCCGGAAAGTTATTGGGCAATTGTGCACCTTTACGGCCACAAAAAGTGCTCGTTTTACCACTGACAGGCTCAGATTATTGTTCTAAGTGTCTGACAACATTAACAAAAAGGTCGACCTCTGTAGGGATCCTTTCCATAACGTTGTCCGACACTTATAAAAACAATCTGAGCCTGACAGTGACAAAAAAAACAGCACTTTTAGTGGACAGAGATTGACAATGCACATTTGCCCTATAGGGTTACATTGCAGTCCGGTTCGCGGTTGCCGGTTACAGCGTTCTCGCTGAATACTGGACCAATTTTAAAGGTTTTGTTCACGTAGTCACTTATAAACAAATGCATGGGAAAATAGGGTCCAGGTTGGAAAAAAAACAAATAATTACCCTTCAAAGGATAGGTTCAAGTCTTAAAGCAACACTTACATGTCCAAATGTACATTGAAACTTTTTATTACAATAATTCCTTGAGTTCATACTGGCTGGTAAGAGATTCTTTCCTAACGTGCTATTAATATCTGAAGGTAATGAGGAGATCAAATTGATATTTCCCAAACGCAGTCTTTCTAGTACAAAAGTCTCTCCTTGTGTTACTATCTCTCCACTAGAGCTCAGCAAGAAAACACTGTCCAGGGAAACAAAGAGGGACTTTAAATTCCTAAAAAGATTGTTACTTTGGAAGATAACGCACATATTAGCTTTAGATAAACTTAGGAATATACTTTATGCACCGACTCAGGACTGAATTTTATCCCCTCTCTCTGACATTGGGAGCACGTGAGAAAGGGACCTCTTCATCAGCCAAAATGAACACGAGGAATGATTACTGCAAGCAAAAGCTCTTCCAATGTTTATATCACACCTGACTGTTGTTTTAAGATGGATTTTGAAAAATAGGGAACCTATTTGTTAATGACATTTCTCTGCTTGCGTCACTGTTTTATAAAAATGTAGCCGGACAATAAAACAGATTTGGCTGTAGTGCATCCTCAAAACCACTGGTGGAATGTAACTGAGTACATTTACTCAAGTACTGTACTTAAGTACAAATGTTAAGGTACTTGTACTTTGAGTCTTTTCTTTTCACGCCACTTTCTACTGCTACTCTGCTACATTTCAGAGAGAAATATTGTACTTTTTTACTCCTCTACATTCATCTGACAGCTTTAGTTACTTTACAAATTAAGTTTTTGCACACAAAAGACGTTTATAAAATATGATTAAAAAAAAAATAATTAAACTTTCCAATACAACGGCCTGCAAGTCCAGCTGAAATGATTAGACCAGGGGTCTTCAACGTTTTTTAGGCCAAGGACCCCTAACCTGACAAAGAGACGAGTAGGGACCCCTACTACATATATTGTTTAAAATTGAGTTGCATAGTAAACTGGGCCTATAATAACATGTGGCCTAAATACTTTATACATAGCTTTTTATGGTGCCCTACAATACTAAGCTACTATTTACATATTTATATATCATGTTTTAATGTCAAACATACAATCCAGAAGCTTAACTGTATCTGTGGATGGCTACCCCAGGGGTTGCAGTCCCGCTGTTGAAGATCCATCCAGATGTTGTAGACCATTAAACACAACTGTTTTGGATCGTTTCCAGTTTCATCTTAATCAGTTTCAGCATTAAGTATTTTTACTTTTAATACTGTAAGTACTTTTTCCTGATGATACTTTTACTTAATTAACATGTTCAATACAGGACTTTTTCTTGTAACGGAGTATTTTTTTACAGTTTGTCCTAAATACTTCTTCCACCACTGCTCAAAACAAAGTAGGTAGTACTGTCACCTCCCCTGGGAAATAAAAGAAATGAATGTTAAGTGTGTGAAAGACAACTGGTCTTACTGGGAATTAAAGCATCCTGTTAGGTAATAAAGAATAGAAACGCAGCAGTGAAGTTATAGTCCAGCCACCAGAACTACTACAGAGAGCTGCCACGATAATAGAGTATTTACTAATGGAGGTAGTGCAAATGTAAGGTGATTAAAAAGTACACACATGAATAATGGTGGGTGTGGATAATATACAATACAAATTGAAGATACATTATATGAACAAATACAAATGCAGATTGTGTGTATAAGGCTAACACAGCTGGTAACAGTCCAGCAAAAGGTAATTAAAAAAGAGTGATTTCCATGGAAAATATAAAATACAATTAGAAGGCAAATATATAAACAAATGCAAATTGTGCATAAGTCTAACAGCCGGTAACTGACTGTAAAAATGAAAATGTATGCACCTTTCCATCCACTTCTATTGAATAGTGAATATTAGGATGGTGGGAACAAATGTAGAAACGATGATACAGTGGTGCTCTTAAGTTTATGAACCCATGCTGAAGTTGACTAAAAAGAGGAATAAAAAAAAATAATCTTTTGGAAATTGATCTTAATGCCTTAATTAAAAAAATGAGGAAAAATCCAACCTTTAAGGACACCAATTTTCTTTGTGAATGAATAATGTATTGTAAATAAATAAATGTTCTTCCTTAAAATACATGTATCTGTATGGGTGAATTGAAAATTCACATAAAAACAGGTACAGTAGATGGAAACTATTGTCTTCAAAGCTCTACACATCAGCCGTCAGTGGACTTTACTCACAATGTGATCTAGGACTACTGTTTTTGAATGAATGGCTAAAAGATTTCTCTCAACCATCGCCCAAAAATCGCACAGTGTGAACAAACTTTGTAGCAAAAACAAGCCACTGAAGCAAGTCAATAAAGAAAGCAATACTTTGTGTTGTGTCTCCACATTCTTGTACTGTATGTTGACACAAATAAGTAGGGATTTCAGCCATAAAATGAACACAAATAGTGTTTTAGCCAAAACAACAGAGCAGTGGCTGTACTACTGTCCTAACTTGCTGTTCTTCCATCTAGATGGTGTCAGAGGTTGCAGGAGGTGAAGAAAAGGATGCCACTGATCATTCACTCCAAGACATTAACTCTGCTGCAATTGATGCTCCCAGATGAAGAACTTCTGTAGCATCATCACAAAGAACATGTTTCACTTCCACAAAGACTGATGTTGAGGTCAGAATAACCTTTACAGCCCATTTGTCGTGGGTGTATTTATTTAGTTTTTTCTGGATTAAATTGCCTTAAAATTGTACCTTATTAGTTTGTCTGTTGAATAAAAGGACACTCATCTTTCATCCACAAATAAACGATTTTATGAGTACTTTTGTTGAATGTAATAATCTCCATATGGTCTTTTAAAGTGTGGAGAGAATATTTGAAGGCACTAAAAAAAAACATATACATCTAGCTGTTTCAAAGTATATGTTGAAGTTATGTTTGGCAGCATGGGGACAGCCTCTTAAAAAAAAAAAAAAAAAAATTGGGGCGGGTAATGCAATTTCATGCAATGACATCACTTTTCCTCAACCCAAAACACTAAACGCCGAGGCAGAGAGAAGAAAGCGGCTGCTGCTGCAGGGAAAGGACGCGGCAAAAATGAGCACAAGATAAGATATATTTTAAAGAAAAAGATAGTATATTTCTGTCATGTATTAAGAATGGAGCAGCGTCGTCTTCGACAGTTTCCAACCAAATGAGGTGAGTTTTTAAAAGCCAGGAAAATGTCGTTTCATGTTCTCCTCGTCGGGAGATTTGCTGGAATACCGACAGAGGCTTTTGGCATGCTTTTCATTGATTTAACAGCACCGGGAAAGTGAAGGGCTGAACGGGTGTAAAGCTAAAAATGTGTGGGTATCTTTCTATAACGTGAAACGCCCCGGTGTTTTACAACGTTTTTTGGCCGTTTGTGGGAGAAACGCAAGGGCGTAACGGTGTTACCGAGTCGAAGGGGACTCATTTCGGTGCAGGTTTTGGTTGTTTTTTTTTTTTTTTTTGGAGGGCCTGTCCCAAGAACAAAAATGTCATTTTTCTGAGCCGAAGTAGGGTTTTGTTCAACTGCATAAACATGCTAGCTTAAATATACAGCCATGTCGCAGTTTTAGCCTTGAAACCTGAAAGGGGAACATGGAAAAGGAACTGAAATCTGAGTCCTAACTACATTTTTTTTTTATGTTTCTTATTACAATGATGCAAAAACAAAGCATTTTTATGATGGAAATAAATCCCAGTGTGTCAAACATCCTTGCTGTGACTGGAGGACAGTGATACTCCACAGCCACCAGGCTTAAATCAGAGAAATAATGAATGAATTAAGGTGTGAACATGTCTGGAGCAGGGATGTAGTGGAGGATAAACCACCCTGGTTCTGTGAAGTTAGAATCCTTTTTTTTTAGGGAGATAAAACGTGAATCACAATTGACCTTATAACACTGCATCACTAGTCTGCAAGCATGTCAATTTATTTTTTACCAGCTGGTTTGAAGTCCCCCTCCACTCAGATTTGCTTATTTTTTTTGCAACCCATGGATGTTTGAGCTTCACTGTGCAGAATGATGTTTATTGCAGAGTTTGTAGAAGGTTGTTTTCAAAGGAAGTGCATGTATGAGCAAGATTTTGTGACATCTCAACTAGTTTGGGAGCTGATCCGTGATCTAAATATGCAACTTTCAGCACATAAACTGAGATTAGACCTTTCAGTAAAGTGAGACACGTTTTGTGAAAGGAACATTTTTACATATTCGTAGGTTTTCTTAATGAGGGAGAAAAAGTACCATTTAGGAAATTAATAGTTAGGTTATTACATTTTTTGTGTGGGGAAAAAAAACACAAAATCTGAGCTTTTTATATATCTTAAAGCATGTCTGGAGGGGATCTGCATTATTAGATTATTGCAGATATTAGTATCCATGTATATGTTGGCAGAGTCAGTATTACATAGTTGGATTTTTACACTGTAAAATGTTACACTCAGTTTGTATCTTGGTCACAATTTAAACAAAAAAAAAGATCTGAGGAATCCTATCAATATTTGGCATAGATAGATAGATAGATATCTATTGGTCGGGCTGTGCAAGACTTTTTTTTTCAGTTTTCAGCTTTAATAGGGGTACTCCCCTCAAAGTAATGGACTGGATTGGTGCCCATGTTGGCCAGTACAGAAACTTATTTGGAGCAGTATTGGCAGTGAATACGTGTTATTGGATCATACTTTAACACTGCTGCTTTTCAGTAAATGTGATACCCTCCGCATTTTCTGAATGGCATTCTAGTCACGAGGAGTGGATTGTTTCTCGTTTGTTTTCACATTGTGAAGGATTTTATTGGCCGTTAAAACACACGCCAGTAACCTTAATGAGTTCTAGGGCCTATTTGGATTGGATTACGATTCAAAACATCTCAAATAATGCTGTTTAGCTGTAACAGAGTCCTTTTGAAGGGGAAAAACATCCATGCTTAATGATCTGGTTTAAAGCCAGATATATATATATACGCTCATGCTGTTCTCATTGTCTCATCGTCTTCTGAACAAAGACCAAACTTTAAGTCAGTAGAAATGAGAATGGAAGGATTGTTTTGAACCCTTTGCATTAGCACAGAGATGGCCGCGTTCAGGCTGTAAAGTATTTCGCGTTCACTGAAGATCTGCTGTGAAATGCTCAATGAATCTTTTTAGCGTTTGCAGAAACGACGTACCCCTCGTGCCTTTTCCAAATTGTCTGTTGATGTAATGTTGCATGTTGGTTGTTCTTGGCAATTGCATACAAGTACCGTATGTCATGTAAAAAAAAAAAATCCTTGTAGAGTTCATGGCACAAAGACCCAAAGAAACAGTGACCTCATGATTGGAACAAAGTGATGGACTCGTTTCCTGAAAAATGAAAATGTTTGAGAGGAGGGGATTCGATTGTCCTTTTTAGTATTATGTGAAGTCAGTTAGATAATAGTTTGATCTTCCCCTCCAGACTAGAGGATGGATACCTGAGCCTGACGGGACCCGACGATGAGATTTTAACTGTGTCGGGCTCGGTCATAAATATCTTAATGCTTGTCGGGCTCGGTTACTGCTCTGTCGGACGCGGGCCGGGCTCGGACAGAAAAATGCGGCCCGATCTGCACTCTACTCCAGAAATGTTTTAAGGGAGTACTCCTCTGATTGATCATTGCACTCTAGTAACATTATTGGACTCATGATTGACAGTTTAAAACAAAAAGGATCAAAATTTCAAATCCAATTTTCTTTTTTTTTTTTCCCCACGCATTTGCCATCCTTTTCAAAACCTTCAGCCTACATTACCCACAATGCAACTCAACCGCTGTCGGTTCAGTTCGAGATTTGCGGCGTGTAATGCGAGTAGCGGCTAATGTAGCCTGCAGCAGAGATGGCCATCGGGCTACAGAGGTCTGGTAAACTCACTCCTTTCTAACTCCACACCTCTCAGATTATATTCATTTTCAAACTTGTAGTCCCAACCTAACCCCGACGCTGACTCAAATGACATCACTTAAGGCAATTTGAGGCAAATGGAGCTGCTGAACAAGCCTTTTTATAAGACTTTTTTTCACATATGTACTCATACTTCCCAAGACCTGTAAACAAACTTTGTGTAAAGTCGGTGGTTAATACATTATAAATAACCAAATATTTCTAATTGCAGTACTCAAGATGTCTCCTACTTCTACCCACTTAGAAGCCCATTCTCAGTGTTTGTGCACTGGAGGCTTCAAGTTTCCACATCACATCTGTGTCAGTTGCATACTGGACCAGCCTTGGCTTCCAAACTAGTGGTAATGTCCCAAAATCGTCTCGTACTGTACATGCGTTAAACTCTGATTTAAGGTGGACTTTCCTCCTTCAGCAGATGAATGTGAAACCCGTCATCTAGCATCAAACATCCTCCTGCACAGTGCAGGTTAAACATCCAAGTTAATAAAAAAAAAAGAATACGCAAAACACATCTTTTTTTTTTTTTTTTTAATATGAGGCAGACTTTAAAAATCAATCACAAGCCTTTTTTATTTTATTGCTCCTTTTTTTTAAAAAATTTTTTAGCTGATGCATGTGGCTGAAATACTTCAAACATGAGCTTTGGAGGCTGGGGAGGATTTAAGAATGAACGTGTCACATTTGGACCAATGTTTGGTCAAGAACACGAGGACCGGCCGACGCTGTGAACATCTCATCCTGAGGAATGACCTCAGAGCTACGGAGAAAATGTGGTTCCACTCTGCGCTCGCCGGATTACATTTACGGCCCGTGCGCTCCGTGTTGGAGCTCGATTGAAGTTTTTGTGAGAGGCATCGGTCCCAGCGCAACTTTGAGATTGCGTATTCAAGCCGCGCCGCATTACATCATCAAGAGCCGAGCCGGTGACTTGTTCAAGTGTAATGGGCAGCATAAGTGCTTGCTCGCTCTGTTCGCCTCTAATTGTTCACAGATGTTCTGCACGCCTTTGTGTCCCACATCTTGTTGCAGCCACAGACGGCGTTCCGACTTTATTATAGAGGGGGAAACGTGGCATGGAGTAAGTGTTTAATTTGGCTGTTGGTTCTGTTTACTGGATATGGTTATGAAGTTATTTATTAGGCGTTGCAGTCCACCGCGGAACACGATACAGTTGAAACGATAAGTTGTTTACTTGGTAATAATTATACAATTGGATCAGAGCAGGCAGGTATCTACCAACAAGAAGAGGCCCAGAGGAAATGGTCCCGCCCTACGAAGCAGCCCGATTGGTTGGGGTTAGGCATTGACCTCGAGTGGTTAAGGTTAGGATAGCCGATTGGTCAGGAGATAGGACCTGAACAAATCGGGTTACGTTGCCTTGAGTAAGCGTGGACGTCTGGCCAATAGCAGTGTGTGAATGCTATTGAAGGGCGGGCCTTGCCTCGAAGTTGCGTGGGTTCCATAATAACGCAACGAGGAAGCAAATGCTTTTTCAGCTCTTGTCAATTCAGGAAGCAGATTTTTTACTACAAACTGCCTCTAAGTAACGAATAAGCTGAGAAAATTGGCCAACTAATCATAGCTGATCGTCAGAGAATTAACAACTGCTTTGATGATTGATTTAATTGTCTCCAAAAAAAGTCCTCAGGTGTGACAGTTTGCTGCTTTTCAAGCCATTTGGAGCAAAAACATTTCAGTTAGTTGATAGACAAAATTATTTTGATAATAGGCATTTATAAAGCAAAATATTCTGTAGTTCTGGCTTCTGAAATGTGAGAATTTGCAGCTTTTTCTGTTTTTATATCCATTTTAAACTAAATGTTTTGGTTTTAGACTGTTGGTTGGACAAAGCAAGACATCAGATTGGACTCCTTTTCCCTATTCTCTGTCATTAGGGGATTTTAATAATCAACAGAATAACCGATAATGAAAATAATCTTGAGTTACGTAGCAGCACACAGCATTGATTAATGGTTTAGTCTAGTCAAAAAAATACAGAAGAAAATGGCCGTCAGAGTTCCCAGAGCCTACAGTCCTTAAAGCGTAACTCTCTCCAAAATGCAACCTAGGGTCTTTTTGTGAATGTACCCGAGTCAAACTTTCGTTTAAAAGCATATTCAGGACGGAATTGCCGCTTTTAAGATTTACCGTATTTCCGTTTTTCAGTCAAATGGCCTTTTGAATGGGAGAGCTAGGGGCACTTTTATGCTAGACTCAAAATAGCTATTTTTAAAACACTAAGAAGGCTCGACACAACATGAGACTTTGCTCGAAGTATCGCCAGGGTCTCTACACCTTAACGAAAGCATTGACAACATTGTTTGTGTACCCAGAGTTTACTAAAAAAGGTTTTGAGCAACTCACGTTAGCAGTTAGCTATCCGCCATTTTCCCAGTCCAAAATAGGCGATCTCTGAATGCGAATGAACGGACTCCATAGGATGAAATGTCATTCCTATATGAGGCTCCTTTTTCAACTACAAGGTCAGTATTGTGTTTCACTAACGACAAAACAACGAATTATCCGTGCATTTATATGGAACTAAGCTTTTGGAGCTTTCCATCTTTACTCTCCTCCCTCAACTATTTCGGCTCAATAGACGGCGACCGGAAGAACAACAGCTACAGTGAGTTGCTCAAAACCTTTCTTTTTAGTAAACTCTGGGTACACAAACAATGTTGTCAATGCTTTCGTTAAGGTGTAGAGACCCTGGTTATACTTGGAGCAAAGTTTCATGTTGTGTCGAGCCTTCTTAGTGTTTTAAAAATAGATATTTTGAGGCTAGCATAAAAGTGCCCCTAGCTCTCCGATTTAAAAGGCCATTTGACCGAAAAACGAAAATACGGTAAATCTTAAAAGTGGCGCTTCCGTCCTGAATATGCTTTTAAACGAAAGTTTGACTCGGGTACATTCACAAAAAGACCCTAGGTTGCATTTTGGCGAGAGTTACGCTTTAAACCAAAAAAAAAAAAAAAAGTGTGTGTGTGTAATGATATAAAGCGGAGAATAGCATCAAAGTCTTACATTGGCGAACCTGGAATCAGAACACAACAACTTAAACATTTTCCCCCACTATATTTGCTTGGAAAAATGGCAAAAACTATTATATTTCATTACCAAAATAGTTGGAGTCTGTTGATCAGTTACTAAACTAATAGTTTCATCTCCACGCAGCAGCATCCGTTACTGTTGATACCGAGTCGGGCATCTTGAGGCAAAAATGTGGGTTTTATGGAGCCAAAGACCTTCCAGACTGTCACGGCCAGTCCGTCTGTGAAAGATCACTTTATTTGGTCAAAGTTCAGCACTTTTACAGGGAGGAAAGAGCAACGGGACAATAATTTTAGTCGGTTTGAAGTGTGGTAGGGGTGCGCAGACAGGTCAGAGCCTCCTACAGTCGGCCTATCTCTTCGGTATCTCTCCCCCTAGACTGGCTAGACTGGAGCTCTGCTGAGACCTCTTCTTATCAGCTATCAGTGTTATCACCCCGCTATCTGATGCATGTATGCAGGTACTGTAGTTACCATGGTTATTCACCAAAAGGCTTTTCTGCAGCCTGCAGTCGCATCGCATCATAGTCATTAATTACCCCGCAGAGTCGGCACGATACAACAGAGCTCACAGCGGGAGGGAGCTCTGCAGCAGCATCATCATCATCATCGTGACTGTTTACACAATGCAGATATTTAGATCAAAGGAATATTCTCTTCCTGCATTGTCTCTTTTTAGCCCCCGCCGCCTCAGCTCGAGCCTGCGTGTGATTATTAGTATGCATCAGCAGAAGAGGAAGTCGGAACAACTCAAAGCGCCGGCCTTGTGTTCTCCACATTCACATAAACTGCATGCGTGGCTGCCTGCTGTGTCTGAAATGTGCGTGATTCAATGCGCCCGTTGGAATCCCAATAGTATACGAGAGCAGGGAGCTCACACTCAAAATCCACCCTACAGAGGAATCTGTGGTCATACAAACATTGAAGTTGGCAAAAAACCCCGCTTTAGCCGCTGCAGCTGCAACAAACATTCAATTCATCGGTCTGGCCAAAGAAAATATGGTGAGGAATGTAGCTTTAATCAATTCGAGCAAACCAACCAGGGTCCTCACCGCGTCCTGTTTGGCCAAAAAAAAAAAAAAAAAAAAAAAAGGATTTAAACGGCCATCGTTTTATTCAGTTCTTTAACGAAACAATCTGTTAGATTCCACACTCAGATTTATGACGCGTGATAACTTGGATTTAAGACTGTGTAGATGAAGGATAACGGCGACAGTGGGAGGTTTTTGTCTATGTTCAGGCTGTCTTGTATCCTAACACTGTTCTTTGTGCACTCCTGCAGTTTATTTCCGTTTGTCTTAAAATAAAGTTGTTTTATTGAGGAGCTTTATGCTCCCCCCCCACCCCTTCAATCCCTAAACCCTCTCCCACAAGGTGCTTTAGTGAGCTGCTGCTGCTTCAGTGTTCTAAAATTCTCATGAGCTTCCTGTTTCAAAACTCAAACCTATATGCCTTGAAAAAAACACCAGCACTCTTCCCAGCGAGGTCGTGTTTGTCGGCGTAATGGAGAGCAGATTGTTTGGAGGCTTAAATAAGGATCTCCATATATAACCCTCCCATGTTATCTTTGATTCTGTACCATAAATAGGTCTTCCTCTTGGCCAGACCTTGGGAAAAGGATGTGGATGAGGAGTGTGCCCGACTCCTGCTTGAGTTTGAGCCGCTGCGGCTGGTGGCCAGATGTGGAGATGCTGCCCATCGCCGTTACCTTCTTTTTATCTGGTGTCATCGTTGGCCGTATCATAGATGTTCAACGTGAAGCTCTCTGTAGCTCACCTAGCTTCAGGTGTTTGTTAAAACTGGGCTTACTAATCCTGCTCATGACTGGAGTACTCAGCGGTGGAAAGTAACTAAGTGCATTAACTCAAGTACTGTACTGAAGTATTGAGTATTTCCATTTTCTGCTACTTTATATGTCTACTCCACTACATTTCAGAGGGAGGTATTGTACTTTTTTACTCCACTAACTGCATTTATTTGATACCTTTTTAGTTACTTTGCAGATTCAGAATAATGATACAAATAATAAAGGACAAATACTTTGTAATATTATAGGTTAAGATAAAATATTATTGATCGCTGGGGTGAAATTCACAAGCTACCCAGCAATATAGTAATTAAAATAAGCTCCATCTTTTATATTATTCTGAAATGGGCCGTTCTACACAATGAGTACGTTACTTTTGTACTTTTAAGTACAATTTTGAATGTAGGACTTTTACATGTAACAGAGTATCTCTACACTGTGGTATTGCTACTTTTACTTAAAGACACATTGAAATGAGAAAAAAAAAAAAAATTCTAATCCCCGTTTGCCCTTCTAGTTTGTGTTATTTTTGTCTCTTCAGTGGAAGCTTGAGTGACGTTTAAGTCACAAGCTTAACGTACGTGTATTCTCTATTTTTGCTTCCATAGAGTTAGCAACTTTTTCACCTTCGAGTCTTATTTGTATTTTTGAGTCTTATTTGTATTTTCTGTGTTTCCTTTCGGGATTTTTTTAATGCACGAATTGAAAACGAGATGAATGTTTCTTTTATTATCGAGTCAGGAAACGGGAATACTGTCAGGACTCAGGAATAAAAGTAATGTTATTCACTACTAAACAAAAAATGTAATATCTCTGTTTTAAACACAGAGTGGTTACATGGTTCCGCTGTTTCTATCCCTGCAGCTCTTTATTACTGAATTGGGGCGGCAGTAGCTCAGTCCGTGGGGACTTGGCTTGGGAACTGGAGGGTCACGGATCATTTCCCCGCATGGACCAAGTAATGGTAGCCAGTTCGCCTCCTGGGCACTGCCGAGGTGCCCTTGAGCAAGGCATCGGCCCTCCAATTGCTTGGGGCCCCATCCTGTTTTAGGCAGCCCCCTCGCTCTGACATCTCTCCATACATATTGCATGTGTATGGGTCCTGGTCCATTTTATCAGTGAGCTGATTGGTCAGTAGTCACTAGGGCTGGGACAATATGCTTTTGTCCCGATTCGCTTCTTTCACCATACATGGCTGCCGATTCCATTTGTATATTCCATTTTATATATTGCGATTCTAGAAGTATTGCGATTCGATAGTATTGAGAGTGTTGCAATTTTCAACAAACAAAAGTTGAATAATACATTTCTAGAGACAATATATCAGGAGGCATTTGTAAAAACGTATTGTTTTCTAAGAAGAATGCACAATACAATCACAATTCTTCTCCCACCCCTAGCAGTCGGGCTGTTTTGACACGTTTGGATCCGCAGCAACGTGGTGATCTACCCAGGTTACCATGGTGATAAAAATGAGTCGGTCTCATGATACCAGAAAACTTGAGTTAAGCCCAAAAGATTCCTGGTGGTAGTTTTAGATTTACAGTGTGCTTGTGATATCTCTACTGGATGGACATGACGGCTGCCTATGACCTGGATTAACTTGTCTGGCCTCCTCACCAGCGTGTCTTGTTCAGACCGCCACATATTTTCCAGGTATGTCCGGGTTCAGTAGCCTGGTGCGAATGTGACTCGCTGAGGAATCAAGGTATTACAGACGTTTGCTGAAACACATGGAAATGTTGTGTGCAGCTGGACAAAATGTCAGTCTGGTTACGCAGCTCGTAGTCAGCACGGGGACGCCGCCTCTCTCCGGAGTAGTTACAGTGGTATAAAACCTGCCTTTAATAGAGGCCGCGACAAATGGTTTTCATTACTGGGCTTTTATGCTTGCAGAAATGAACTGGAGAGCATCCTTTGAATCTTTTCACATGTGAGGGCTTTATCAAAGGCCACAGCCGCTCTGGGGGGGGGGGGGAGAGACTGTGATAAAAGAAACGTTGGCTCTAAAGTTGTGAATAAGGCTAATGATTATGGATTCATCTGATTTATTTTCTCAATCATTCTGTTAATTGTTTGGTCTATAAAGTATCAGAAAATAGTGAAAAAATGTCTATCGTTTTCACAGTGTGTTTGCTTACCTGTACTTCAGATTTAATATTGTACATACGTACATGGCATTATGCCAGTTACCTGTTTATATTTTTGGCATTTGTGTATATTTTGGAATTGCGCATTTTAATTGATGGTTCATATTTGGAGTATTTGCACTCTTTCCTCCTTTTTGTTCTGCAACTGCTGCACAACAATTTCCCTCAGGATAAATAAAGTTCTATTTTAAATTTAAATCTTAAAAACCCAAAGACGTTCAGCATCATATCAAGATATCTGGGAAATATTAATTTACAATTCAATTTCTCCTCGATCTATTAATCGACATATCGTTTCAGCTCTACACGTGAAGTTAATTTCTAGGGGTTGACCGATACTGGTTTTTCAAGGCCGATACAAACTCCAACACAAAACTTTGGTTAAATGCTTTAAGCAATGATTTAATAAATTTGAAACTTTCAACATAGTACCCAGTAACGGAGAGTCCGATAGTGTTGTGGGCGGGACATTAAGTCAGACTCAGTGGTGAGTGAAACCGAAGCAGAGGGACAGACACAGAGCTGTAGCGGAGACAAGTAGACCACTTTTTAATCCATTAACTTTATCGGTTATCAGGCAAATAATACACAGATACAGATAATCTGCAAACTGCCAACAAACAGCCCGATAATCGTCCAGGGACGATAATCGGCCTATCCCTAGTAATTTCTCCTGGCTTTGCGTCCGTTGCACAAATAGCTAAGACCAGCCAGCCCCTGTTGATGGCTCACCGGCCTCAACTCCTGCCTTCCTAATGAGGGCCGACTGAGCCGCGGCTTCATGCAAATTAACGCAAGAGGCCTTCACCGACACCACCGGGGTGTTTATAGCCCCGGCTTAAAACCCAGGCCTGAGTGTTGGTGGATTAGCTCTCCATCCTCCCATGGAGCTGTGGCCATCACTGCCCGTTAAACTGTCGGCCCCTCAATGGAGGTTTGTACTCCTTCGGTCTGATTTACAGCTCTAATTCAGAGCTTCCCTGACAGTTCCCTCGCTTCAGCCACCATCTGACCACAAACATGTAGCGGTGGACCATCTGCTAACGGATCCTTGCTTTCTGTATCTTTACAAGGCCTGCCTGCAACTAACCATTATTATCATTATCAGTTAATTTGCAAGTTGAATAAAATGTCATAACAGGGAGAAAAAAAATGTCACAGAGCACATGGTGAAGTCTTCACGTCGCCTGTTTTGTCCAACCAACAGTCCAGAATCCAGATATATTAAATGAAATATTTACCACAAAAGAAAAGCTTGAATCAAGAAGCTCTTCCTTGGTAACATTTCGGTATTTCTTTGCTTGAAAAATGATATAAACGATTAATTGAATATCAAAATGGTCGCTGATTATTCTTCCGTTGATCGACTATCAAATCACGATCAATTCATCATGTAAGTGTTAATCATTTCCCAGAGCCCAATGTGACCGTTGGTATTTAAATCGCTTGTTGTCCAACCGACACTCCCAAAGATATTCGGTTTACGATCATTTATGAAATAGAAAAGCATCAAATATGTTTAAATTTAGAAGCCGGAACCAGAGAATTTGGAGCAAAAGAGATATTGTTGGCAGTTAATTTCCAGTCAGTTAATGGACGAATCGTTCCAGCTCCAATCTTTTTACTGTTTGGATGATATTGTTCTTTTGTTTTTTGGGGGTTGAAGGATTCCCTGTTGTCCTCCTCATGTAATCAGGACAGGAGGAGCTGCATGGGTTTAAAACAGAGGCGTGACGTCCTGCTTTACATGCTGTTTGCATTGAATTTAAAATCCGTCACAGTTCTTTCCACTTAGTTTCCAGGCAAGTTTCCCTCCATCAAGACACACGTTTTGTTGCCTCATGACTCTCTTTATGTCCACATTACCGTTGAGTTTTTGAGTTGGTGAAGATCTTCACTTGAGGGGAAAGTGGATGGCGGAGGGAGGTGACAATAGGCCCTTTTATGTTGTGAGTTATCCTCATTCCCTTGTGTTAGCTCCAGGGGACCATGTGACCGGCTCTCATTCAGGTCATGTTCAGCCTTTGACCCTCTTAGAAGGGAAGCTAGTCCCTCAATGTCCCATTCATGCCATACAGATGTCTGTGTGCGTTCGTGTCTGACACAGCAGAGGTATGACCATCCCCTGACAGCCCTTCGTTCAAGTGACGTGAGTAGTTTATAGTTTCTGTGCTGCACTGGTGACAACAAGACTGAAGACTGTTCTTAGAACAATACTGAGATGCCTAAATTAACATTGAAATCATTCCTCTCTGTTTCCAGAGTGTTATGATCTTTTTCAATTAGATTTTGAGGTGGAAAAGTTGGTGTACCGATTAGAGCTGGGCAATATGGAGAAAATCAAATATGACTATTTTTGACCAGATACATCGATGGCGATATTGAAGGGTTTACTATTGGTGCTTTTACAAATATTTACACAATGAGTTTTGATAAATAATCACCAATAATGTGGATACCATGGCAAATTATAAAACAGTAAGTAAGTCCGGTAAAATTACACTGTAATGCAGCCTTTAAAACCAGGAAAAGACAACACATGTGTCATATCACGATATTACGATATCCAAAATGTAAGACGATATCTAGCCTCATATACCGATGTCGATATATAATATCGATAGATTGCCCAGCCCTAGTAGTGATAAAAGCAAACAAGTCCTTCAAACTATATATATGATAGAGGTCTTTTATTCCTACCCTCTAATACGACCAATATGAGCGTTTCATAAATTAGCGCCCCTAGCGGTGGCAGGAAATACGATCCACAGGAGCGTTTTCCATCCTCATATCTAAGGTTACATTTACGCTGCTACAATTGGTTTTTAAGCGGAATATTGAGCCAAAAGCGATCTCCGTGCACGCAAGTGTTTTTAGCTCCAGTAAAAGAACGAATCTCCGTTTAAACTAACACGGCCAAACCTCATATCTCAACATTCTGGTATACTGGGCATAAACAGGAGGCAGCGTGGAGACTCCGCCCACTGCTGATAGTTGCCATGGTAACATTAGTAGCTTAGTCTCAGAGACTGAGATGTCATGACCGATAAGACCCAATCCGGCGGAGACACGTTGGTGTCGGTGTTGCCAAAGGTCTCCGTTTGCGGCCGTTGAGACTGCAACACAACCCCTCAGATTCCAAACCAAAACGGGTCAGAAGGGTTCCAAATGTCTCCGGTTGTGGGGCTCGGAAACTCCAGAGCCGGGGAGAATGAGAGGTGTAAACGTAGCAAAAGATATTAATTTTGAAAACAAAACATAGCAATGTAAATGTAGCCTTAACCAGAGAAGATAACGGTCACAGTTTGGTTAGGTTATAGGCACAAAAACTACTTAGTTAAGATTAGAAGAAGTTTGTGGTTTAGGTTACAATCAATCCATTTGTTACGTTACTTAACTTTCAGTTACTCATGTGATGCAAAATGTGATGAACTTCCGTAAAGTTAGAAAAACCTCTTCCGTTTACAGGACACCCACCCCTGTCCCCTGGGTGAAAGTCCTTATGGGGTCCTTTTTACGAGGGAGGACAGTCTCAAAAGCTAAATGTATTTGCAAAGTGCAAAGTGCAATGGACTTAGTGAATAAATGATGACGTACATGAACTCTTCAGGCGAGAGTAGAAGCGACTTTGCTTTGTTGTTGCAGGACACAGTCACCTGCACACAGGGGCGTAGAAAGGCATTCTCTATGGGCCCCTCCCCACATCCACAGCTATTCATTCTAGTACTCAATCCCCTTTTTCCCCCCAGTCCAACGTCCCTGCCTGCACATAAAATCCTGGGCAGTTCAGTGCTTGTGTTTTGTTTTTTACCTTCATACAGTAGTGTTTAAAACTTTTTTGTTGCAGTGATGTTTCCTGTTTACAGTAATGTTAACGGGACTCTCATGCAGCAATACGGACAGACGAGTCTGATCTCCGGTTACATGATTGTCCAGCGTTGTTTTTCACCAAAAGTTGAATCAGACTCAACTTTTTTTGCTGCAGGCATTCAAAACAAACGGAAAGACCTGCGTTTTTGCCGAACTGTCTTGAGGAGTAACGCCCGACGGGGGGTGGGTGTGTGTGTGTGTGTGTGTGTGTGTGTGTGTGTGTGTGTGTGTGTGTGTGTGCTCAGCCAGCCGGTGCCTCCCTAGAGCATTAGCGTTATGAACGGTCATACTATCTTCACCTTTATCAAATCGCCTAAAAAAAAAAGTCACCAGGCTTCTACATTCTAACCATACAGACCTCTACAAATTGAATACCTACCCATCGAACGAATACTGGAATATTCAGATCCAGCCGTAATGATTCCACCCCTATAAAAGATCCCCTCCTAACATGCTTTCAGTGGAAGAGATGGGGGACAACACCCACAGCTGTGGAAGCAGTGATGTTCACATGCAGGTTGTCTCTTGTTTTGCAGCCACTAGGTGGACACAGATTAGAGGCCTGGCGATGACAGACTGGCCAGGACGGCCAAATGTGTGTTTAGTAATTAGAGGATAAATCCTCACTGGACACAAGCTCTTTTGATCTGGGTGATTTTTGATGTGAAGCTCAGCATCTGTCCTGTGATTGTTTTTTTTCTTCTTTCATGTGGTTCACTCCTGGTGACTCCTTTTGTCTTCGGGGTTTCCCCTGATTCTTTTTGTTTGAAATCATAGCTCCCCTTCTCTCATTTCACCAGCGGTGGGAGAAGTATTCAGATATTTTACTTATGTAAAAGTACTAATAATACCACACTGTGAAAACATTCCACTATAAAGTAAAAGTCCGGCATTCAAAATCTTACTTAGGTAAAAGTATGGATCAGCAAAATCTACTTAAAGTATGAAAAGTAAAAGTATGTATCATTGTGCAGTGAAGTGTTCCCTGTCAGTGTGTTCCTCTTCTATCTGATGTTTCTGGATTAATATTCCTGCTGCATTCATGTGTATGTTGTATTTTCCTGCTGTAGATGGTTCAGGTTGTGCTCATTTGAACTCCTTTATAAACTGTTGGGTAGTTTAATCTACAGCAATGCATCATATTCTATAAGATCATCATGTGTTTGTAGCGTCACTGTCCTGTGAGAACCACGTATCTCTAAAAACTTTTAAAACTTTTCATGGTGTCAGAAAAACAGCCCTGTTTTCAGCTTTGTGACGAATCATGTTTGCCTCTGAGATATAGTGGAGTTCACGGATAAAGTAGCATCAAATGAAAATACTGAGTACTAAGTACCTTGAAATTGGTCCTTAAGTATAGTACTTGTGTAAATGTCATCTGCTGTGAGTCTGGGACAAGTGGTATACTCGCCAAACTGGCTCGACTGTTTTGGTCAGAAGTGAATGAGAATAGCTTGAAACAACAGCCATTCATGTGAGCCCCCCGGGGCGCTTGATTCTGGCTATAGGAAGTCTGTTGTGGGGAGCAAAGTCCATTCAGGTCAGGTCTCTTGTCGACTCAATTAGGGTCAAATTAAAAGGTCAACTTTGAAATGATTACATATAGATCTGCTTGTTTTAAAGAGTAGTTTGTTGGGATGTTGTGCCTTTCGTTGTTACCTTTTACGGTGTTATCCTCCCACAATCAAGCCATGAAACCGGTGTTTTTCCTCCTCCTGTTGTTTTTGCCGTGGCGCCCAGTCATCTTGTCATCAGACTTGGTTTAGCGTGTCTGGCATGTCTGAGGATAATGTGGCTTCATTAACAAGGAGAGCATATGAGTCACACAGGTTGATAAACCGTCGCAATGAAGAAAGCCTTCATTCTGCTGACCAGTTTAGACACGACACAGTTTAGTTGAAACATGCTGCTGCTGTAATATTCATTCACCAATGTCTTCACTGTATGTGAGAGAGTTACTGTACAAGAGATGGCACTAACTGTCGGCTCATTTGGTTAATCCATCGGTTGATTGACGCGATGATTCCAGAGCTTTTGTTTTTTTGATGAATTATTAGGGCCTAATTTTCAGTTTGTTATACATGATGAACTAATGAACTGAATATCTTTGGGTTTTGGACTAATGGACGGACAAAAAAAGCAATCTGAATAAGTCACATTAGCCATTTTTCGAAAGCTGAAATGGTTAGTTGATAATCGGCAAACATTTCTGATAATCGGCTATTAATTAAAGTCAAGTTTTCAGGCAAAAAATATAAATTAATTATTAAATATTCATTCCAGCTTCTCAGATGTGAGGCTTCTTTTATATGCGATAGTAAATTGAGTATGTTTTGGGGTTTCGGACTGCTCCTAAAAAGAGGCTTTATTCACTATTTTAAGAGGCCAAACAATCAAGTAATTGACAAAATAATCAGCAGATTAATCTAGGGTTGCAACCAACAATTATTTTCACTATCAATTAATCTGCCATTTAACTTCTCGATTAATCGTTTTGTCTATAAAATGTCAAATAGTGAAAGGTGCCTGCTCTAACAGTCCAAAACCCAAAAATATTCAGCGTTTCACTAGATATGACAAAGAAAAGCAGCAAACCATCACATTGGAGAAACGTTAACCAGCAAATGTTTTGAATTATTGCTTGAAAAGTGACTCGATTATCAAAATAGTTAAAGTATTTCGCTGACATATTTTCTGTCGATTGACAAATCAACTAATCAACTAATCGTTGCCACTTTAGATTGATTGATAATGAAAATACTTGCTGCCCTAAATTGTTTAAATCATTTTGTAAAGCAAAGATGCCATAAATTAGCTTGTTTCAGCTTCTTAAAAGGGAAGATTTTGTGTTTTTCACTTCTGTCTATAGCCCGACTGACACTGGATGTTTGAGCCCGATATCAAAATGGATGAAGAGATATATTTAAACATTAAGAAATAATATGAACAAACAAACTTGATCTAGTCGGGATCTTTTTTTTTTAAATCTTATTTTTTGGGCTTTTCCGCCTTTAATTTGGCAGGACATCTAGGTGAGAAAGGGCGGGGAGAGAGAGAGGGGGAAGACATGCAGGAAATCATCACAGGTCGGACTCAAACCCTGGACCTCTGCGTCGAGTATATGTGCGCCCGCTCTACCACTGACCCAACCTGGCCACATCTAGTGGGGATCTTGATCCTTTAGATTAGTTTTTTTTAAAGGTGTTTGGTGTTTTAAGCCCCCAACGTCGTCTTCCAGGCAGCGCTGCCTGGAATGCACTAGGATTAGGCAATGGTTAGGGTTAGGTGCCTCGAAGTCGACGGTCGCAGCGCTGCCTTGAAGTCGACGTTGGGGGCTTAAAACACCATCGGGCGTTTTTTTAGTTGTGACATTTTAGTGTAAAAATCAACTTGTCAGCGCCCTCTGCTGGACAAACTCTGTCACTCTTTTTGAATGCCCTTAAACCAGTCGATATACACCGATAACGATCAGTCATTGATTCGCAATAATCTAATACGGGCGATGTATTGGTGTCGGTCTACTTGTCACATGTGATAATCAATTGAATATCTTTTGGCTTTAGAAAAAAGTCATGGCCCACCATTTTCCCCTATTTTCTAGCATTTTATAAAACGAAACAAAGACTCCATAACAGAACTAATGGTTAGTTGCAGCCCTATTTTTTCTGTGACTGTTGTGTTTCTCCGCGCAGCCTCACAGTCCAACACTTATTACCACTGTGATTGAGAACCACAATCCTCTTAGCACAGAGCCTGTTTTCTTTCTAGGGCACTGAATGGCTCTTTGCACGAGTCCTGTCAGTTCAGCCCGCCTGTCGGATATCCTCTCTCTGTTAAGTTCCTTTGTCCGCCAAATGGTAGTAGGGTCTCTTTTGACACACCACCCCCCCTCTCCACCTCTTTATGGGCCTGGTGCGGCAGCTGCAGGGTTAATGTTTAGCAGCGGCAGCAGCAGAGAGGCAGGAGTTGTAGGAGGAGGAGGAGGAGGGGGGAAAGAGAGCGGCAGAGAGGTGGGGGCTGGTCCACAGCTGTTGTAGTAGGCAGGGTCTATTGGGGTAGGAAGCCTGGCTCACTCGCCCTGGAACAATGGGAGACATGGCAGCCTCTGCAGACAGCACAGACACACACACAATGCACATGCCCAAGGACGGGCCTTTCTCTAGCTGAAGCGCAGAGGAAACCGGCTTCCTCGCTACACTCGCAGGGTGAAGGCACTTTTACCAGGGAGGAAAATAATCTCCTCCGCAGCCGGAGAACAGAAATGTAAGGTTGTCGCTCTCTTTTTCTTTTTTTTTTTTTTTTTGCTTCTTCTGGTGCCTTACGTTTCGATCTGCTGTGAGGAGAGCTCTGGATGCGTTGACTGGATGACTGAAAAGGCAGCAGGAGGAAGGTGAGCTGACCCAAAAATGTGTACTTGATGTGTATGTGAATACTGATTGAGTTTTTACAGCTGACATGATGTTTCCTGGGCTTCTCGCTGTGTTTTCCTGTTGTTTCTGTGTCAGAATAAAGCAGATTTGGACTTGTATGAGAGTGAAGTGCTGTGACAGAGGGGACATTTGGTAAGTGAGGTTTAATGGTGCTGACTTGACATGAATGGACTTGATGGTGTGTGTGTGTGTGTGTGTGTGTGTGTGTGTGTGTGTGTGTGTGTGTGTGTGTGTGTGTGTGTGTGTGTGTGTGTGTGTGTGTGTGTGTGTGTGTGTGTGTGTGTGTGTGTGTGCGTAGCCTAGCTTATATTTTAGGAGCTCTGTTACCACACACTGTCGGTTTTTATTTTGGCCGAACCAACACAGAATGATTTTGGCTTGTTTTGGTCGCAGCTAACAATGTGTCGTAAATCTGCCAAACGTGTGCGGCGGTGGTGGCTTCTGGTTGACGAAACTAAAATCCCAGTTTGTGCTGTGTGAGAGATGGAGCTCCGCGATGATGCGTTTCCTCCCTGGGTGTGGAGGTCGCCTGGCACACATTTAAGAAGGATCCCTGCGATCAGTTTGATTGCATACATGGCGCCCATCCAACCTTTCATGCCTTTTGGGAAAGGGAGCTCCCTTTCCCCTCCTCCATCCCATCCCATCCCTCCCCCACCCCCTCTCCGCCGCCTCCGCTCCTCATCCCAAATATTTCTTGAGTACGATTGGTCTCGGTTCTTATAGCCAAACATCAGACAGGAAGCAGCACCGAGGGAGCTCCCCCAGCCTGATTCTGTCTCACCCACGTCCCTCCTCCTCCTCCTCTTTGATATTTATCTGCATCTGTATTAATGATGCAGACAATCGCGTGGTGATGGTGTGTCTGCGAAAAAAAAACACAACAACCCGACTTTGGCCTACATTTTCAGTCTTCCCCCGATCTTCTTTAATTCCACCATGTGAGGATTTAGGCTTTTGTCACATTGTTTACATCTCCCTCCTACACACTTTGCCTACACAGCAAGAACTTCAATCTGCGCCTTGCCCAGATTGGCAGATGGAAAGGGTGCTGTTTGACATATCCTGAGATGGCCTTGCCTATGCCAAATCCCCAAGAGTGCGACTGACGTGATTTTAAGAAGCTTTTGTGCATTTCTTCTCTCTGCTTCGGCTGAGTCGCCTTTTGAAATAGTTTTTTTTTTTTTTTTTTTGTCTGCCCTCGTTCCATGAATCTCATCTGCTGCATCCGTCTTCTGCAGCATCCCACCAAACCTCTTTGAAAATTTGGCTCAATATTTCATAATTTCCTCAGCGTCCAGCCGTCAAAAATCAAGGGCTGTCCTCGGTAAATAAATACTGGCGATGTGCAATCGTCGAGGTCTCTCGTGCTTTCTTTATTTTTGATTTCTGAGCCCTGTGATCTGCCGTCTTTGTGATCTTGCTCTCGTGACACGGATCACAGATCACGGTCTGCTTCTTTTCCCAGAACCAGGCGTACCGAGGAGGGCACTGCCAGACCAGATGATCTGCTCTCGCTCTAATAAAACCCAGATTGAGAGGGCAGATGCTCAACGGCTCTAATCCCATTTCAGATTGACAAGTCTAAAAGGATCAGGCCGTGTTACTTTTGGAAATGAAGAGTTAATGCTGCAGCTCGGTGTCTAAACATATCTGAAGTGGTCAGACAAAAACGCTGAATGAAGAGACGCTGCAGCAGACGGAGCGTCCCATTTAGGTTTGAAACTGAAAGTGAACATAATTAACAGGGGACTCTGTTAATGGGGAATCCCACATTAGGATGAAAAACCTAACGTGAAATCGTTGTGTGGCACCCAGTGTGGAAAGTCCTGCGTTATCAGAAAGACATAAAAGCAGAGTTCTTAAATGCTGTCTGCTGAATTATTCATCCATCTTTCTTTCATTACACTTTACAATGACTCAGAGATGAAAGGGAAGACGAGAGGAGGGGAGCGAGATAAGAAGGGGGGGGGGGGCGCTGGTGGTGTTGGCATGGCTGGCGTCTGCCGAGCGCTGGTATCTCCCGAGGGCAATGGAGCGCCTTCCTCTCCTCCCCGGTTTCCTGTTTCCACTCGCAGATCGAAGGAAAGCTGCAGCCTTTGCCCGCCACACAACGGAGGTGACATTGGTCTAACCCACTCCCCCTCCCCCCCTCCCAAAATTCACGCCATCAAACTCTCAAGGTCTCATGATAAACTGACACATCTTGTGATTTCACATTATAACTTGGGGGTCTCGGGGTCCTCCATCATAAAATTTTGTGCGTCTGATGAATCTTTATGCAACAAATTGGGCCTCTTCTGCATTAATTCATGGTGCAAATCTTTATTTATGTAAAGGAAATTAATTCTCCTGTATTGTTCAAAACTTTCTGGATATTCAAAACATCAACACGTGTTTTTCGTGGTGTTTCTTTAGGTATCATGTACATCTCGACAACAAATCTGTTAGTGAATGAGGCCTTGTTAAAGCCATGAGCTCTAAAGTTTAAAGCTACAAGAAATCGCTCTTTTTCACGTTCCTGTTGTGTTCTTTAATCCCCCCCGATGTAGTACCTTGGAAATCCAGAGTTCTCGTGAGAGCACAATTTGAATTTGCTCAGCGAGTCACTCTGGCATTCAGTAATGATGCTCATTACCCATGCCCTTGGAGCCGAGCTGCACCAATCACATCAGTGTATCTGATATAGGCGGGCCAGAGGCGAGGCTAAACAGATGACGACAGCGCTGCGACATCAAAGTCTGGTAAACATTGGTCGTAGTTTTATCCAATTGCGAGCAGTGATATTTTCAAATGTATGCTTGGTGCCGCCCCTCGAGTTGGGCCATTTTCATTACTCATAGCCAGACCCTTAATCTTTCGGATTTGGGTCTGGATTTCCAGGCTACCGATGTAGCACAAGTAGACGCAATTTCTGTTTTCCGTACATGTTTTGAGCCCCCTGAATGGTTATTTTTTTTGTACCTCTTTTGGGGAGTGGGTTGTCTTTTTTAAGGGTGTTGAAATGAATTACTGTGTCGATGCATCGGGGTTGTGGACCTGGACGATTCTGCATCGATGCAGTGACCTTTCCGCTCGTTGCTTTTTATTTGTTTCTGCCTTGTCTGTCTGCTGTGTTCAGACTCCGCTACATTCAGTCTTTTTCAAGAGCAGATACAATAAAAAGGGCAGTGTGTATATATATATATATATATATATATATATATATATATATATATATATATATATATATATAATCTATCTCTGACTGCTTGAATTTGTAATTGAAAACCATGTGTTGTAATATATAATAATATTGAGGAGGTGACGCATCGTGATATCGATTTGAATCGTTGACAGGATAATCCTAATTGGATCGTGAGACCAGTGAAGAGTCACACCCCTAGTTGTCTTTCATATTTCTTTTTTTTAAAGGGGGGACAAATCTACCTCTTCTAAATATTGGGGGACACTGTATATCCCCTGCACCACCCCCAGGGGATTGGCAGGAATGCTGGATGTTTTCTTCGCCTGATGGAGAAAGCCGGAGGTTGAGAGTTCATTTATTAAAATGAAAACGTGTGCTTGTGTTTTTTTTCTCCTTCAGCTCCTTGGTGTTATTGTTGGGCGACAGAGACAGGAGACGGACTCCTCTTCAAGGATCATAACCAGAGCTGAAACCACAGGTGAGCGTCTTCATTATGTGGTCAAATGGATGAGTTCTCTAGGTATATACAACTAATGATTATCAGTTTATCTGCAGAATAATGGTTTGGTCTATAAAATGTGGGGGGGGGGAGTGGGAAAAGCCCATCACAATGACCCAGAGAAAGGTGTTGATTGTTTTTATTCTCAATTTAATGTGCCGGTTGTGTCATTGATTAAACAATTATTCGCTTGGTCCAAAAAAATTACAGACAGAAAATGCCCCAAAAAGTCCAAGGTGACGTCTTCAAACTGCCTGTTTTGTCCAAAAGCCAAATATATTCAATTCACGGTGATATAAATCCGAGTAAAGCAGTTAATCTGCACATTTGAGAATCTGCAACCAGAGCATTTGTTTGCCATAACTGACTGAAACAAGTCATTGATTATTAAAATGTTATAAAGTCATCTATAAATTGACTAATAATTCCAATTCCATAATTCCAATTGGTTGCGTTGTCCAACTATAAGTAAAAAAAAAAAAAACTAAAATACTTGGAAAAGCAGCAAATAGTCACAACTCAGGAGCTGGAACCAGGGGATGTTTTACATGAAAAATCACTGAAATGATTAATCAATTATCAAAATGGCTGTTGATTAATTTTTCAGATTATTACCTTTGACACATGGACTTATTGTTTCAGCTCTACAGTTCAACATTTAAGTTGTTACTAATTGACAGAATCCACGATTAAGCTTTCCGTTTGCTTACTTCGTCCGACCAACCGTCCAAAACCAAAATGTATTTATCCCCTAAAACAGAGACATTTGGAAACAACGGTGTATGTCAGTCTTTTTTTTTTTTCTTTTTTAAGATAATTTTTTGGCCATTTTTAGGCCTTTTTTGACAGGACAGCTGAAGAAATGAAAGGGGAGAGAGAGAGGGGGAATGACGGCGTTTGGTGTTTTAAGCCCCCAGCGCTGCCTGGAAGGCACTAGGATTAGGCAATGGTTAGGGTTAGGTGCCTTGGATCCGAATATTTGAATATTTGTTCGATGGGTAGGTATTCGATTTTCAATTTTGGGATTTGAATATTGCAGGCTGAAATTCGTGGTGGGGTTTTGTAGGGATTAAGCTGCTTGCTAAATGTCCACTACAAGCGAGCAGTCTGACGTCTGTAGAGGTCTGTACGGTTATACTGTAGCAGCCTGGTGTCGTTGTCAGGCGATTTGATAAAGGTAAAGACAGTAATGGTTACCGGCGGGCTGAGCTTTCATTCACAAACACTGCGTCGGGCGTCACTCATTTGAATGCCTGCGGCAAAAAGTTGGATTCAACTTTTGGAGAAAAGCAACCAGACGTCAACCTGCAGTGGAAAGTCATGTAACGTTAACCGGCGGCTATCAGACTTGTCAGTCCGTATTGCGGTGTGCTGGTCCCGTAACGTTCCAGTAACGGGGAACATCACGTCCTCTATCGCTGCTACAAAAACTTTTTTTTATTATTATGATTATTTTTTGGGCATTTTCGGCCTTTATTTTTGACAGGACAGATGAAGAAATGAAAGGAGAGCGAGAAGGGGAATGACATGCAGCAAAGGGCCGCAGGTCGGAGTCGAACTCAGGCCCACTGCGTCGAGAAGTAAACCTCTATATATGGGCGCCGGCTCTACCAACTGAGCTATCTGGGCGCCCTCCAAAACTTTTTAACACTAAAAAAAAGGAAACGCGAGCACTGAACTGCCCAGGAGTTTGTGTAACAACAGGTGACTGTTAACTGCAACAACAAAGGAAAGTCACTTCATCTCTCGCTTCATCTCTCGCATCATCTCTCGCTTCATCTCTTTCCCTTCTCTCTTTTTCTGTGAACAAAGCTGCCTTCAGGTGCGGTCGGAAATGTTGGTTTCCCCTGCCGCCGCCGCCACTGAAGCTTCAAATATTCGCTGTTGAAAAGCACCGAAGCCTCGAAGCTCAAAAAATGGTATTCAGTACAGCCCGACTTATCAGTTAGGTAGGTCACATACCTTTCAGTAACAGTTCCGCCTCGTCATCACTCCAACCTAATACATCCCTTATCTTACGTTTTGCCGCTGTTCTTTCTCCAAAGTATTTTCTGTATTTTCAACTTACACATCTGTGATTTTCAACCGCAGAGTAACGTCAGACAATCTGTTTCCTGTTTACACTGGCACGCGAATGGTCATGTGATATGCATTTTCAGACACAATAATATATAGACAGAGATCATTTCTGATACAGAGCCTTGACCTATTGTTTGGACAGAGATTGTTTTTGTTTTCAAAACGGCATTTTAAAAATGAAAAAGGTAGCAGTGTAGATGTAGCCTGAGTCTCTGCTTGTTTGTAATCAGGCTCGTGGTGATGAACACTCCTAAAGTGAAAATGTCAAAATAACACTTTCTGTCTTCGTGATTAAAAACCCCCCATGAAAAGTTACACCGACCTATGCAGAAGTGGCTGCTGGGGGAATTTGTTTAAAGGACACCGTGGATATTTGTTTACAGTCAGTGACACGTTATTTGTTCTCCTCTGGTGTCACGTTGCTTTATTTGTTTGCTGGTGAATGCACATCCCATTCTTCATGTACAGGTATCCGTCTGAGAAGAAAAGCAGCACATGCTCACTTGGCTCCGAGGCCAACACTTGATCCTCTCAGCGCCGCTCAGTGATTGGAGCTGATTTAAGCTGTGAGCGCCGAGCCTCGCTGCTCTTTGTCTACGCTTGGCCATGTCACAGTTAGCAGCTGTGTTCTTTGAGAAGAACAAAACAAAAAGCTTTGTGCTGACTTTGACCTCCAGTCCTATCTGTTTACTTACTTATTTGTCTTCCTCCTTTTCCCTTTTTATTATCTACTAGTCTCTCTCTCTCTCTCTCTCTCTCTCTCTCTCTCTCTCTCTCTCTCTCTCTCTCTCTCTCTCTCTCTCTCTCTCTCTACTACAGCGTCCTTTTCTTGTTTTCGCTGGTATATTTCTTCAATTTTATAGTCGCAGTAAACAAAACAAACGGTTACACTTTACTTGAAGGTATCTACATAAGAGTGACATGACACTGTCATGAACGTGTCATAAACATTATAAACAAGTCATAAACGTTTATGACATAATGCTTCTTTTAGTAAGTGTCATTCGGTTTTAGTCATGACAAGTTATGGTTATGGTTCATGTGTCATGACAGTGTCATGTGTTCATGTGCTCACTCTTATGTAGATACCTGGAAGTAAAGTGTTACCAAACAAACTTTTATCAAAGTTAAACCACATGGTTATGTGGGACAAATAAAGCAACTTGACACCAGAGGAGAACATAACGTGTCATTGACTGTAAACAAATTCCCCCAGCAGCCACTTCTGCATAGGTCGGTGTGGTCATAGGTCTTTTCATGGGGGGGGTTTATCACGAAGACAGAAAGTGTTATTTTGACATTTTCACTTTAGGAGCGTTCATCACCACAAGCCTGATTACAAACAAGCGGAGACTCAGGCGACATCTACACTGCTACCTTTTTCATTTTTAAAATGCCGTTTTGAAACAAAAACAATCTCTGCCCAAACAATAGCTACCTAACTGATAAGTCGGGCTGTACTGAATACAATTTTTTGAGCTTCGAGGCTTCGGTGCTTTTCAACGGCGGAGCGAATATTTGAAGTTTCAGTGGCGGCGGCGGCGGCAGGGGAAACCAACATTTCCGACCGCACCTGAAGGCAGCTTTGTTCACAGAAAAAGAGAGAAGGGAAAGAGATGAAGCGAAAGATGAAGCGACTTTGCTTTGACAGTATCTCATATAGCAGCTTATGCTTCTATTCATAATTTACCTAACTGATGTTTATTTTCTCAATTATTTGATTACTTGTTTGGCCTATAAACTGTCAGAAAAATGCTCCCACAATCCACAACGTGACGTCTCCAACAGTCCAAAACTCAAACATGTTCATTTAGCAGAGAAACTAATTACATATTCACATTTGAGGAGCTGGAACCAGCAACTCTTTGGCATTTTTGCTTGAAAAATGATCACTCGATTTATATAAGTGGTTGCAGATTAATTTTCTCTCAATCGATTCATCGTTGAAGCTCTACTTATGAGGCCATTTTATTTGTTGCTATTTTGTGTCTCTAGCTTCTCTCATCCAAATAATTTGTGTATCTGCTTATCTACACTGCATGTTTTAAAGTCACACTTCCATAACGTTTGAGGGACTCACAAGAGCCAGATTAAAAAAAAAAAAATTAAAAAAAAAATGGTCAAATTGGTGCAGCAAAGGCCGAGATATCTTAACATTTAGTCTTTAAAAACGCTGGATCCTACATGTCCCATAATGCAACTGGATAGTGTCTTTCATTAGACTCCCTGTATCCTCAATGGCCATTTCTTTCAAACTTAATTTTGTAAAGCAGACTTTCTGTTAATTTCTTTTAGACTTGAGCGGAGATAACCCCCTGATGACATCACTGTGACGTCACCATGACATCATTGGGGTTATTTTTCAGACTTTTGAAAGTTCCCTTCAGAGCCACAGAAGATAGTGTACCGCAGTTTTCACAGGTAGTTTCACAGTAGTAAATCTTTCTGAACCGATATAGGGACTTTTTGTCTGTCTTGTGTGATAAATATCTCGTGGTAATGAATACAAATATCCTCTGGAAATTCTCTTCATAGTGGAGGGATAAAACCATCTGACAGCAGAGATGGACTATAACTAAGTACATTTACTCAAGTACTGTACTTGAGTACAAATATTAGGTGCCACTTACTACTTCTACTCCACTCCATTTCAGAGGGCAATATCGTAGTTTTCTGAAAACTGTAGATTGTTGCACACAAACCATAGGAAGAGCTTATAAAATATGATGCTTTGTCATGGATTAAACTACCCAACAGGTTATACAATTGGAGCAGAAACTATTTGTTTAGTTTAATAACAATGGTTTTTTTTTAATGCAGAAACACCAAACATGTAAAGGCTCCAGCTTCTCAAAAGTGAGTTTCACCTACACCAACTCCAACTAACAGAAAAATCCTGCTTTTACGTTAGTACATGAGTCGGGCTGGGTATCTTTGAAAAATCTTCGATCCCAATACCGGCACTGATAGCGATACCGTGATTTCGAAACCGGTTCCTAAAATATACTTTTTTTCGATACCAATTTATAAAACAAAAAGAAATGACAACATTATGGCACAAATCTTTTTATTTATGTTTCCGCTCCTACTACGTGAGCCCCGTCTCTGTGTAACGTAGAGTTTTTCCTGCGTGTCTCTACGATGTGCAACGTTAGACAGCCAATCACAGACATTATTAGTAGAAGCATGCTGCGTGCTGATTGGCTCAGTGACGCTGATGAGATTTACTCCTTAGGTATTGAAATTGGGTATTGAATGACGAGGCATTTTTCGATACTCGATTCTAAGGAGGCAATTCGGTTGTTGCCTAAAAAGTATTGAATTCGGTACCCAGCCCTATGTATGGGTAATACAAATCTAATGATATAATATATAATAGCATAGCAGTCACAGGGGGACATTCTTCTGCATTAAGTACTTACTTTACTTTTAATACTTTTGAGTACATTTTCCTCATTATACATTTGCATACTTTTATTACATTGTTGTATTTTCACATTGTTTTATTAGTACTTTTACTTAAGGACGTGAATACTTCCTCCAGCACTCAGCCGTTCAGTGTGCGGAGCAGCAGCATTTAGGGCTACTGCTAACTGCCTGTGTGGCGTGAGCGTGTCAGCTGCGTGGCGTGTCCGTTTTTATTTCGGCTCCCATGTTAACAGGTTAGAGAAACGGCATGCTCACGCCACGCAGGCAGTGTGCAGGAGCCCTTAGTGTCTTGTGTCTGCAAGCAGCGGCGGCTGTACAGTGCGTCTGCCAGCAGAGCTCTGTGGAAGGAGCTCCCTGGCACTGCAGCCCCACTGGGACACACTGAGCCTCTGCTCTGCCCCGTCAATGAGCCTCTGTGTGCACAGTCCCACTCCCAATGCACCACCATCAGGACTACTGCAGTTTATCTCTCTCTTTCTCTCTCTTTCTCTCTCTCTCTCTCTCTCTCTCTCTCTCTCTCTCTCTCTCTCTCTCTCTCTCTCTCTCTCTCTCTCTCTCTCTCTGCTTTATTGGCATGACGAAATCAATACATCTGTGACGCCAAATTATAAGAACAAACATACATACAAACAACAACAAGGAGTAAATACATCTAATGTTAAAAAAAAAGTAAACAGGATAATTATGATATAATCTCTCTCTTTCTCTACCTTTCCAGAGGAGAAATTTCAAAAGGGCATTAAGACAAGATATAAAAGAAACACCATATAGACCCATTAAAAATATAAATTTAGAGCTGCAACTTCAGTTGATGTCGCAGGAAATGTCAAACATTGTCAGAAGTGACTAGGGCTGCACAATATTTTGTTTCATCGTCTGCATCGCGATGTGCGCATGCACGATAGTCACATCGCAGGACGTTGCGATGTTGGCGCTACAACTTCTTTGCTGCTTGATTAAAAAGTAAACTTTCACCGTTCTCCTTTTCCATGATTGTTACCGGCCGACCCTTCCCCTTTAAGACAGGTGACGTAACGTTAGTCCGATGGGGGGGGGGGTGGTGGTGTTATGGGAAGTGAGGCTCTCCCGTGTGTAGAAAAGTACCATAAGCGGCAGCTGCCACTTACATAGTGATGCACGTGCTTTTCCATGGGTAGTGAAGCTACAGTAGTCAGTGTTTTATGTTCGCTGCAAAGACAAACTAAATCACCTGATTAATGCAACGTAATCACGACATATCCCGGCTATTTTTCACTGCAGAAAGCTGCTACC
>NC_050184.1:4719785-4744785 GCF_008315115.2 Sander lucioperca | reverse complement strand
TACTCTACTGCTCAGCAGCAAACCGCAGACAGACTAGGGCTGGGTATGGATTAAAATTTAAAAATAAAATACGATGCCAGTGCCATTAAAGTGATACCGATAGAGAACTTCATTTCAAATAATCCTTCCGCATTTTATGCATTTATTTTTATCCCACGCCACAGGTGTTCAATATTTTTGGTGGCATCTTGGCACGCTGAACTGCCAGCTCCGTCAAATACACCGTGCTCGACTTCCCCGCACCACAAACTGTTTGGTTTGTAGCTGCTGCAGTAGTGGGCCAATCACACCGCCGCATTAAATTAAAAGAACGGTTGCAGTGATTGGCTGCGAGCAAAACCACACAAACAGTCATGATTTTCTAGATCTGGGTGCAAAAAGAAACAAATGCAGGTATCGTTTGACTGGTGAAGTTTCGGTACTACTCTGTACTGGGTTATTTTGGTCCGATACCAAGCCATAAAACAGACACAGTTAGAGAGCAGCTGGTGAACATAGTGGAGCATTTAGCAGCTAGAAAGACAAATATGTCCCTCAGGAGTTGTTAGAGACCAAAAACAGAGCTTGTACTTACATTCATCAGGTGGACAAAAACACAACACCAAATAAATGCTAATGTTGCTCCGTAACTGCTGGATGTGTAAATAGACTGATTGTTGTATTGTGTGCTTTAATGTTTGAAAAAGGCTTAATTTTTGGCAAATGTTACCTAAACAGGAAGGTTGTGGTGCATTTGTCGGGAACTGTTTTCAGGGGCAGATTAATTCCACATTTGGTGCTCTAGTAAGTATTTGTGGCAGCAGGACGGGCTGTGTGGGATTGAGTCAAAATGAACCACAGTGTGTGTGTGTTCATGGGGATGAAGGAACATGTCGCCCAGGGCAACATTGTGGCTCAGTGATGTGTTTCAATGGACAATGGCGCTCTGTGGCACAGATGAAGAAGATATGTATCAGGCTTTGGATCACAGAAAATACTTAGTAGATACATTCAGTGTTGGTTTTGGATATTTTCATGGAATTTAATGCCAATACAGAATAGAAGATAGCAATACCAAATGTCTGTTCAAAGAAAGTTTTGATAATCTGACCAAGAATTTAGGTACTTTGCAGTTTTTGAGTGTGAAAGGCACATTTTGGTTGGTTCAGTACTCAGCCCTCTAAATATTTGAAAGTTTTTGCATTCATTTACACATACACTGTTTGTGTGCGTGTCACCTGTTGCCAGACTCAGAGGTTGACTGGCCTCCGGCCACAGAATCAGGCTTGTCTCATCTGCTCTAATTACTCCTTAAGATGCGACGGTTGGATCTGGGTCCACATCAACACACCTACTTCCCCTCTGACAACACACACACACACACCCACACACACGCACATGCGTGAACACACACACACACACACCTACACACACCTGGAGCCATGCCTAATAGACTGGTCCTCAGCCATATGTAGCGTGCTCTGCTCCCAGACTCAGGCAGCCTGTGCAGCTCAGCGTAGTTTCTGCAGGTTGAGCTGTGGACTCGTTGAAGCTGCAGAAGAATATGGAGGCTTATTAGTTATTGTAGGTATTCTTCTCTCCAGATGGCCGCCCAGCTAGAGCCAGGTTCTGTCTGTGTTTCTGCCTGTTAAAAGGAAAGTTTCCTCACTCACTCTTGAATTGTTGGGTCTCTGTAAATTATAGAGTGTGGTCCAGACCTACATCTGTACATCAGTGTCCTGAGATAACGTCTGTTATGATTTGACACTATAAACTGAATTGAAAACTTCTCTTTCTACTCAGTCAATGAAAATGATGCAGAATGGATGGATGAGTGCGTTCGCTCAGTAATCCTTATCACCCAGTAGGTTTGATGCCTCCGCCCTGTACATGTGGACTGTCCATGTCCAAACTCGGAAGCAGTGTTGAAGTGAGATGTTGTGGCTGTCAGATAAACAGGATATAAACGTAGTGTAGCGGTGATAATGATGTTAACGTCAGTGTTGAGGAGATGAGAAAAGCAGAGCTCCGCTTCCTTAACTGGTGTTTGTTTTGGTCAGACGGGTGGGGTTTACTGCAGCAGCATGAAGGGGCTGAAACATGTAGATCGACAGAAAATCAAACATTTTAATGAATCGTTTAGGTAATTTACGATGTAAACGTCCAGGGTTTCCTTCCTTGGAATGTGAGGATTTGCTGCTTTTCTTTGTTTTATACCAGATTAGATTAAATTCAACGTTATCGTCATTGCACAAGATGTGATAGTATGATAGTACGTAGATATGAGTACAAATCATAGACTGTAACAATAGTGGACGTCGCATCCGCGACGTCAGCCATTGGCTTGCTGACGGCTGTTTTGAGGCCTCGAGTCTGGCGATACGGGCGTCACAATCTTGTTTTTTTTTTTTGCAACCAAATGTGACGATTGGTGACGAGAGGGTGGTGTTAAGGAAAAACTCGGGAGCAGCACAACTCATTTGACATATGTGAAGAAGATTCAGGAGACCTTGATGTCTTACACAGGAGCATTTAATGAACTCTCAATTGAGGAGACAATCAAGCAGGCAGTACAGTTTAACCACGATGGGTTATTGTGCAGTTCTGCCCCAACTCTCTGAAGTTCTGTCTTCCTCAAGGTGTATTTAAACTCATGCTGGAGGCGTTAAGTTTAACTGAACCTTTAAGGTAAACAGAGATATGGCAGTCGCCTACCTCTCTCTCTCTATCTCTCTCTCTGGGAAGTAGGCTAAAGTGTGGCTGGCCCACCGACCTCCAAAAGGAGACAGTCCTGAGACAAAACATTGCCTTATCATACAGCTGCCTAGATTCCCTGAATCTGTACAGAGACAAACATAATTATACATGAACAGGTTTGGTTATTAGAGCCTGGCCGAACATTCTCGTCCCCTGACCTGTGACCTATGAATGACCTGATGTTGTCTAAGCTTTCCCTTTAGTCTCATCATACCACAACATGTTGTTTCCGGAAATTCCACCACGGGTGGAGCTGGGGAGGATGGCGTGGCCAAGCCAGTGTTGTTTATGGTTGAAATGGCGCTGCGCTAAGCTAAACGCTAAAGAGGGAAAGTTTTTCAACCCTTCAGAAGCAAGTCATCCAGCGGAGATTTACTGGCGGGTAAACACAGACCTCCGGGTACTGGCGCCATTCATCTGCATGTACGGCAGAACAGAACATTTAAGTTAAAGTTACCAGCGAAAGCTAGCGGTAGCAATAGCTAGCAAGGTTGACAGAACGCTGACTAAGGCGGCCAAAATGTTGCAGTTAACTTTGATGAAGTGAAAACGCACAGTGAGAGGGTATAAGTTTAAGATGAAACACAGACAACACCCAAAAACAAGTTGAGTTCTATTTTAATCCACATAAGTCCACAGCGCCATGGTTAGCATTGCTAAACCTCTGTCCTGATTGACAGGTCGGCATGTAGCCACGCCCCCCAGCTTTATTGTCTATTTTAAAATAAATGGGACCACAATTTACTAAATGAGCATCATGTGTCCCCAAACTCATTATGGAAATGTTTACTGAGGTAATAAATCAAGTGAGAGTTAGGCTCACAATTTCCTGACATTTTTTTGACTAAAGAATTAATCAGCGGAGTTACCTCCGACAGAACTTGACTTGTTGATGTCTTCTTGTCGTTGTCTTAATGTTATGGCGCTCCAGCTGAAGATACAGGTGATAAAATCCCCCACTTCACTTTTCAAAATCCTGTGTGTGTGTCCCCCCTCCACTTCTACAGTTTTATATACCGGTACTTTTATTTATGTAATCTCTCTGAACAGCGTCCTCTTACTGTGCAGCCGCCAACATCTAGATGAGAGAAGCCCTGATTTGATCAACATGTTGATTCATCCATTATTACTGCGAGCTCACAGAAATGAGCTTTACAAGCGATGCTCTTGCCCTTGCCGCAGGCTACATAAAGGCTGCTCTATGTGATTGGTGGAGCTTGTTGGGAGAGGAAGACACTGCTCAGGGCTAAAAGGAAAAATAAAAAACGCTTTAGCATTTTTAAATGTTTTTGTTGGATTACGATTATTATAGAAAGCACAATAACCTATTTCAATGTCAGTCATGATTAGAAAAGTGATTTAAAGATATTTATTGTGATGTAGTATAATACATAACATTTTGAAAATATTATGGAGTTACCGGCTTCTGAGGATTTATTTTGCTTTCAACAGACTTTAAGGCAGTGGTGTTATTTCTGGAGATTAGAAAAGAGCGCTTTTTATAATGTGGTGTGTTCTAGATTGATCTAAAAGTAGAGTTGTTGTTTTTTTGTACAATGAAGTGAAAGCCCCTGACTTTATAATGTCCTCCCACTTCTGAAACCTAAACTCAGTCCTTACAGGAGCAGGTATGGATGCACTGATACCTCAGCTCAGAGTATCTGCTGATACAGGGCATTGATTTTATACCGGTGCTCTCTTTTTCACTCATTTAAAATCTGTTATGCCTCACTGCTTGGAGCTCATTGCAATTATTTTTATGTAGTCTCCGCACTGCAGAGGAAGGTCTGGCTAGTCCAAACAGCATTCTGGGATGGGAGAAAAACAAGCTCTGGTTTATTGGCATTTCTTTCAAACCAATCACAATCGTCTTAGGAGGTGCAAAGCGCCTCTGCAAAATAGCATCAGGAAGGAACTTGTTTTGGTGGAACATGTGCACGTTCAAAAGTTGTTTTAGTTGTGCAACAGAAAACTCAGATTGGACAGATAGTCTAGCTAGCTGTCTGGATTTACCCTGCAGAGATCTGAGGAGCAGTTAACCATAGTCCTCAGAAATCCACCGGAGTTTAGAACGCCAACACAAAGACAGAGGAAGGTGACGGGCATCCGGCGGAACCTTTGGCGGCACCAGAACAATCCTGGAAATGAAAAGTCATCGATATAGACATATGCAGATATACGTAGGGTCACATGAGACCAGGGGGTGCTGAACTGAGTCGGCAGCTTGTGGTGATTAAATGAAAGTTACCAGGGCGCCCTGGTAGCTCACATGGTAGAGCGTGCACCCCATCTGCCAGGGCTCAGTCTTTACTGCAGCGGCCCAAGGTTCAAATCTGACCTGTGGCCCTTTGTCTTCCCCCTCTCTCTCCCCCCTTTCCTGTCTGCAGCTGGCCTATTGATTAAAGGTGAAATGTCCAAAAATAATCTTTAAAAATAAAGTTACTGATAACAGAAGCATTTAATTTTTTTGTATCATATTGGCAATGAAATAGTATTTAATGTGCTGCATATTAGACCGGTGCGTAGGAGCGGGTTAGCAGCTTGTGACCGCTCACCTGTGAGCTATGTAACAAATCTGTTTGTAATTACAGTTTGACCCAGATCAGATGTGTGATTTGAATCAAAAATAATCAGCGGTGTCTTGCAAATGAGAAGAACATTATAGAGAGCCAATCCTAGCTACTGCGCAGGGCAGCAAACAGAAACGGAGGACGTTCTCCTAACGTCAGTCACCTTGCAGAGCAGCTGATGTTTTTTCGCTGTGCGTTGTTTCCAGAAGCTGGCTTTTTTTCCCTTTTCTTTTTGCTGGAGAGATAGTGTGACGGTGATGGTTGCAGTGTCACCTTGTGTGTTTCCAGATGAGAACAATGTCTGATGAGACAGAACAGAGGATGTGTGATGAAGACTTTGGCTCGGACGAGGAAGGAGAGGAGGGAGACGTGGAGTCGTTCCTGGAGGACAACAGCAGCGAGCTCGTGGACCGGCTGAGGGAGCTGGAGGTGAGGCGGCCCGACAAAACACACTTTGCAATGCTAGTTGAATTTTAAATAAATTTGATTATGAGCAAATTAACAAGTATTTAATTGAGTGTGACTTTTGTGAGACGCATGATTCTGCCATGATGGTCAAAATCTGCCAGTCAAAACCACAGTAAACCTAAAAGTATATCAAATAAAATACTGCAATTATCCCTATATATATATATATATATATATATATATATATATATATATATATATATATATATATATATATATATATATAAAAAAATCTCTCTTGAATTTTCCAATGTATACCACCCTCAAACAGGCTATAGAAATTCATGAAAAATGGAAAAAATAAATAATCATAGGGAAAAAAATACAAAGCGAAACAAATTACCCAAATGCATAAAAATAATGTTTGTACAACTCATTTATAAGATCTGAAGTCCCTGCACAAATGGGATGTTTTTATGTGTAGAAACAATAGGATATAAAATGAAATGCAGTAAACCCTTTATTTCATCTTTATTTTGTTTGATTTATTGATAGATAGATAGATAGATAGATAGATAGATAGATAGATAGATAGATAGATAGATAGATAGATAGATAGATAGATTTTTATTGATCCCAAAAAAATTGGAAATTCCCGTGTTGCAGCAGCAAAAATATCAGACACACATCACACATACAGAATATACATGAAGTAAAAGGATACAATATACATGAAATAATAATAGGATAGAATATAAGAACAGATAGTTTAAAATATCTATAAGTTGGGAATAAAAACTGTACAACTGTTTAAATAGTATTTATAAAGCTGTCGCTAAACAAACCTATTGTGCAAGTTTTGATGTCTGAGTCTTATCTGTCACTCATTGCTCATTGCCTGTATGATAGTTATTTTTCAAAACTGGATGTTAGTGTGTCGAGTCTTATGTGAAGCAGAATTTAGTGTAAAAGATCTCTGTGTTACATTCAGAGAAACTGACATTAGCTATAACAAAAAATGGTTTAAGAGAAAAGACCTTGTTTGATTATTTGTTACGAGTTTTAGGTGAGTTAAGTGTTTTTTTTATGCTCATTATATGGTGTTTTCAAGGAAAATGTGTACATGAGGATGAGAAGATTGGTACCACTCTCATGTTTGTAGGATAAGATGAAGGTGGAGTTAGCTTAGCATCTAGATCTGTACAACAGTAACAAAGTCTACCTCCCAGCCCCTCTAAAGGCAAGCTCACAAATGAACATATTGGGCCCTATCTTGCACCGGGCGCAGCGCAAAGCCCGACGCAAGTGTCTTTGCTAGTTTAAGACCGACGCAGTTGTCAATTTCCCGTCCAGCTCCCACGTCGTTTAAATAGCAAATGCACCTGCGCCCATCTTTGCGCCCGTGGGCGTGCTGGCCTTACAGGGAGGTGTGTTCAGGTGAATTCTTGGCGTATTGCCATCTTGAGGCAGCGGGAAGTGATCACGCCATTGACCAACAAAAACCTGGTCTAAAGTCAATAACAGGCATTTCATTGTTATTTTAACAGCAAATTAGTAAAATGTGGCTAGGCTTATGCACAGCGCGCACACACTATGCTTGTTACACACACAGGGAAACGCAGCAGCACACAAACATGCAAAATATTGCAAATAAAAATATTACGGTGCAAATCTGCCATCATAATAGCAATGCGCCAAGGTACAAACATGTCTGGCTTTTAAAGGGAATGGGAGATGACACTGATTGGTTTATTTAATGTTACGCCCAAAACACACCAATGAATTAATGAAGACACTATGTACAACCCTTTTGAACAATGCGCACGGACCCTTTCTTCCGCCGTCAAACTAGCAAAAGTGGATTTGGACACACCCTAAATGCACCTGCGCCAGGCGCTTCACGCCGTGTGCTTAGATCGTTAAGATAGGGCCCGTTGTGTCTTATTTGTTTAAACTGAGCAAAAACAGAAGTGTAAAAACAATTCGCCGTTTTCCGAGATTTTATGTGCTGGACTGTTTCTTGACTGGGACCAGTAACTTCATTAAGTCTCTACTGGTCGCATATCAACTGGTCTTGCGTATTTCTATTTCTTCCGGTTGGATGGTTATGAAAACATTTGTGCCATGAAACTGTTTCATGGCTGATTTTATTTGTTTGTTATTTACTTGCCTTGTTATGTTATATAAGAAGTTGCACTGTGTTTAAGTCTGACAAATGTTTCACTAATGCAACTGTGTTTTTGGTGTCTTAAAAGTCCATGTGGGCTGGGCAGGTATATATGACTAACTAAATAACTATGGTATGTGTTTTCTTTTGTTGTTTTGCTCCCAGGCAGAAAACTCTGCTCTGATGTTGGCCAATGAGAGTCAGAGAGAGGCTTATGAGAGATGCTTGGATGAGGTGAGTTCATGTTGCAGAATGTTATTTAGAAACTTAAGACTTGTCATTATAAATTCTGCTAAGTCAAGTCATTCTGTGTAAAATGTGATGTCACCAGGTGGCCAACCACGTGGTCCAAGCTCTGCTGAATCAAAAGGTAACATACAGCCCCATTTCGGCTTCTCGTTTTGGTATTTGAACCAACTGAAGTGTGTCAGTGGTCTTACGTGCTCCGTGTGTCACTGAACAGGATCTGAGAGAGGAGTGCATCAAGCTGAAGATGCTGGTGTTTGACCTGGAGAGACAGAACAGAGCACTTTGTGAGCTCTTTCAGCAGAAACTGCCCAACCACCCCACTGCTCACTACCAGGTAAATCAACTGTAGGGCATAGACATTCTGAACGTCTTCCACAGCTGCATTCACATCCTTTTTTTTAAGTAAAATTAGTGATATAATGTAAAAATGGAGCCTACCAGGGCGCCCCATATACAGAGGCTCAGCCCTTACCACAGTGGCCCGGGTTACAGTCCGGCCCGCGTCCCTTTGCTACATGTCCCCCCCCCCGTCTCTCTCCCCACATTCCTGTCTTGAGCTATCCTATCTAATAAAGGCCAACAAAAAAAATATCTTTAAAAAGATAATAATGTAAAAAAAAAAAAAAAACTCCACCACAAGTAAAAGTGAATCCTCACCCAATTTTACACATCGACATCTGTTTACAAGTCTTGCAGAGTACTAGTGCATATAAACAAAGTTATTAATAGAATAGAAAGCCTTTATTGTCATTGTACAGAATACAACAAAACATACATATGTAGTGGAGTAAAAGTACAACATAGCATAAAATGGACATTCTCATTTAAAGTAGAAGTACCTCAGACATTAATTAAGTACAGTACTTGGGTAAATGTACACAGTGCACAGCTCTTCATTCTGGAGCTGCTGATTTCTCACCTCAGCCTCATTCTTTCAGACGCTGCGGCTGAGCCAGTTTCTCTCAGGCTTTTCCCTTCTGCTTTATATTGTTCCAACAGATTTCGGGACAATGTAGCTCCTACTTGTCTTTGTATACAATAGTCTGTAGTGTATACAGTGTCATAATAATTGCCTCATGAATCTCCCGTTACAGGTCCAGGCGGGACCCCTCCCAGACTACAATGCACAGCTGCACAATGACTCTGCAAAACAGGCGGAGCCTGCACAGACTGAAGCACAAGCCAAGGTGATTATTGCAAAGCATTGAGAGTGAAACAGTGGGATTATATCCAAGCCTCTGAGTGAGAGAGTGTGACGTTATAACATGCTCTGACATTTGTTCTGTTTTCAACTATTGTGCTTTAAAAAGCTAATCTGCTCTGCACTCATTTCCTGCACGCACGCACTCCAAAGGTCTCTCGGTGAACTTAATTGTTTGGCTCTCAGTGAACTGAATGCTGATAGAGATTTCTTTCTGCCCAAAGGGAAATGGCTACCGCACACAACATGCCTCCCCAGGCCCTCGGGGCCCTGCCGCCTCCATGGAGGCCCTGTCTCCCTTCTTCAAGAAGAAAGCACACATCCTGGAGGTCCTTCGCAAGATGGAGGAGACAGATCCCCTGAAGTTCCACCCGTCCACCACCAGCTTGTCTTTCTGCGACTACAGCCAGGTGCTCATGTCCACAGAGGCTGTTTTGGCCACGGTGGACCCCCTTCCATTAGCTTGCAAATCCCAGCACACACACTGCCACTGCGCCCGCTCCGACACTGACTCGCACCAGCACGTCAACGGCGACGGGGCGCTGAAGTGCGAGGGAGGGAATACCTGCTGTTTACACTGCAAGAGGAGCCCAGACAGTCCTCCAAAGCCATGCAACCACGTCTGTAGTCCTTTGAAAGCCACCTCGGCCACGCAGGGCCACGGAGCTCCTGCAGCTGCTAAAAGCGAATGTCACAGTAAGAGCAGAAGAGCCGAGTCTGTCCCCCCCCCTAAACAATGCACCAAGAATGAAGCCCACCAGCAACCAGCAGGCGGCGCTGCCCACTCATCCGTCCCAGAAACAGGCGATGGATCAGCCGTGGAGGTGATGGAAGTGGAGCAAGAGCAGGACAGCTCCGAGAGTTGTCCAAACGCTAGTGCCTCTGAAGAGCTCACTGGTTTCTGTCCCACCCCCCACCTGCCCAGCTCTGTGAAGGAGAGCGCACAGATCTCCCACTGTGACACTGAGACCAGTGACGGCGTTCACAACGGCGTCGACACCGCCACGTCCAACGACCCGTCAGCCGTCCCCGAGAAGGACGTCCCAGATCAGGACGCTTCTTCCGTGAGAGCCGGCGCCTCCGTCAGCCCCAGCGCGTCCTGCCTCAGCGACGTCAAAACCGCCGCCATCAACTCGCCGTCTAAACTGCTCAAGTTCCTGAAGATTCCCTCGATAGGGGAGAAGTCTCAGCCTTCAGCGTCCGCCGTCCGCCTGAGCCCCCAGCTCACCCGCAGCTCCAGGATCCCCTGTCGCACCAACAACTACGAGGTGTACCACTCTCCTGTTCCCACGCGCAGAGCCACCACCACAGAACGGTGCAGGCAGCCCCCTCCCCCGCCTGCCAGGTCTGAGTCCTACCCCGCCACACACTCGGCCCCAACCTCCCCTCCTCAGCCCGAAGACGTCTGCTCCCCGCCCGCTAAGGAAATAAGCTATAGCAGCCTCTCTGCACCTAAAGCCAGCGCCGCTTCAAAGATGGGCGCTCCCTCCTCCACGTCCTCCTCCTCACCCAAAGTCTCTCGGAGGGTCCCTCATTATGAAAACGTCTGTGTTATGTCTACCAACTCCAGAGAGGAGGAACCAACCCCGAGCCACGAGAAAAGAACCACACTTCCATCCCAAGCCAAGGCGAACGGCGGCGAGAGGAAGCTCATAAAATCGCTCCCAGAAAGTGACCTCAACACTCCTCCTCAACGAAAGCAGTCGTCTTCTTCCACGTCAGAGTCCTCATCGGATGACGAAGAGGATTCCGACAGCCCGGTGTGGGTCAACCATCACAGCTTGCCCAACACATCTGTCCATGGCAAGGCCTTGCAGGGCAGAGCCAACTACTCCATAACCCGAGAGAAACAGGAGGCGGATGTGCGGGAGATCACCGTGCAGAGCTGCGAGGTTGCCCAGGCGCCGCCTCCGCCTCCAGTCAGGAGGAGCGACTCCTCTTCGATCCCCAAGAGGCCTGTGGCCGTGGCAGTGAGACCCCAGGCTGACTCCAGCCACCACGCTTTTAAAGACAGGCTGGCTGCACTGGGAAAGCTACGGAGCTCCGAGGATTTACAAGTGGGTCTCAGGCCGGTCGACACGGTGAATGAGGGCACCTACGGGGAAGAGAGGAGTAAGACAGCGGAGAGGCCCATGGAGCTCCATAAAGAGGAGCAGAGACATTCAAAATACACAGACTCTTTGGATGGTAAACCCAAAGTTAGTAGTGTCGGTTTGAAGTACCCGGGCTTGTCTCAGCTTCACGAACAGGCTGTAAAGTCTTCGGGTGCTGCGGTGGTTAAACAAGAATTGTGTGTTACCAAGACAGAAGCCTCCAAGAGTAAAATCGGTCTGCCGTCCCCCAACACCGATGCTCCGCAGGTACTACGCAACAACATCAAGTGTCCTGGCTCCCTGAATCTGGCCCATAACCTTAAACCAGTTGTTGGTCCTCACAGTAGCAACAGCCCCAACAAAATCCCCCCAAAGTCGCCGTCCAAGCCTTGCCAGGGCCCGTCCGTCCACAGAGGGGGGAAGCCCGCAGAGGCCCCGCGTTACTCGTCCAAATCCGAGGAGAGGACCAAGATCGGCGGGAAAGGGAAAAAGAATCCGATGTTTGGAGACAGCCTGCCCCCTCCTCCTCCGAGACCTCCGACGTCGGAGGCGGAGAAGCCGCTGCCGCCGGCCCCCAGCCCGCAGTCGGCCATCGAGCAGAAGGTGATGAAGGGCATCGAGGAGAACATGCTGAAGCTCCAGGAGCAGGACAGAGGGGGCCCGGGCAGCGAGGTCAAGCAGAAAGCCTCCAATGGCATCGCCAGCTGGTTCGGCCTGAAGAAGAGCAAGCTGCCCGCGCTGAGCCGCAAGATGGACGCCGCCAAAGCAAAGGAGGAGAAGAAGGAGTGGAGGATCAACATCCCGTCGGTGGGCCGGGACTCTGGGAAGGTGGCCAGCAGGTGTAAAGAAGGAGTGGAAGGTCTGAACATCTCGACTCTGATGGAGAAGGCGGAGGGGCTGCGGAGGGCGCTGGAGGAGGAGCGGGCGTACGTGGAGCGCTCGGGGAGGGGCCACTCCTGCGAGGTGGTGATGGACCCCGCCCAGGGACAGTTGGCTGTCATGTACAGGGGGGAGCGCTCGGACAACTTCATGCAACAGCTGCTCAACAGGTGAGGACGACTACTACAACAACAGGGTCTTAAAAAGTCTAAAATTTCAAATTCAAAAGTTTAGGCCTTAAAAAGTCTTAAATTCGCTCGAGTATTGTGTTCTAGGTCCTAAATAATTTTAAACGTCTTAATTTCCCCACGTCCATGCAACGCTACCTCTAATGCTCTTATTTTTTTTTTTATTCTGTGGTGTTTTAGTTCTTTCTTTCGCTAGTCCAAATATAATTTCGCTGTATTACGACTACAAATGAGACCAACATGCTACTTACATTGCAGCCTATCAGCTTTCGTGTTATTGGTGCGAGTCTCTTTTGGATTGTACCACAGACGTAAAACTAATTGTATTGTTCTCAGCTATGGGGAAGTGCAAGTTAAACGATACTTAGCTTGAAAAAAAAATTACGGCTTAGTTGATGTTGTGATAAAGGTCTCAAATGTCATTCCTAATGGTCTTAAAATAGGTCTTAAAAAGTCTTAAATTGACTCTAACTGAGAGACTGGTGGAGGTCCAGCAGCTCCACTCCCAGCTGGCCAAACAGGCGGAGCAGAGGACCACCCTCCTCAACAGGGTCAGGATGCCTTCAGCTCCCCTCAGGCCTCTTTTTCTCTTTTACAACTGCTTGTATGTAATGTTATTTGTCTATGAGTCGTAATTACACGCTGTCATGTCTCCGTATTTGTTTGGTGTCAAACAACAAATGTGTGTGTGTGTGATGACAGGTTTCCGTTGGTGCGGTTGTAATTCTTAAATCACGCAGCCCAGAACTGTGTATTTAATTTAATGTTTATACTGACAAACATCTGATGTTATGTTGTGTGTTTGTATCTCGTTTTAACAGTATAATTGGGAAACACTCACAATGCCCTTCTCACAAGCGTTGCAACTTCTTGTCCCACACATGTACAGTAAATACCACTTAGTTGTGAAATTTATGTGATGTGATTTGTAATTTCTGACAGCCTCAAAAGATGCTATTTCAGATAGTATTAAGTACAAGTGTGTGTCAGAGCTTGTTATAGTTGGTAGCTATGTTTCCATCCACTTGTCAATGGAATTATCTGAAGTTTGTTAAAAACATTCATGCAAATAAAGCTGGTGAAAGTGTAAAAAAAAAAAGAAAAGTGACTTGGTGTAACCTGCAGAAACCCTGAACAACATGTGGATTGTATGCTGCTACATGGCTGTCCACTGTTTCTAATACTTAGGATGGGTGGAGTGCAGTAATAGAGTTTAATTACATTGTACTGTCAGTTAGGGCTGGGCAATATATCGTTATCGTGACGAGGCTAGATATCGTCTTAGTATATGACACTATCGTAATATGAGCATAATATCGTAATATGAATCAAGTGTGGTCTTTTCCTGGCTTTTAAGGCTGCATTACAGTAAAGTGATGTACTTTTCTGAACTTACCAGACTGTTCTAGCTGTTCTATGATTTGCCTTTACCCACTTAGTCATCGAACTCTGGAAAAGATGTGAGGTCTCCACCACCATAGTCTATTATCGATGAAAATATATGAATAATATTTTATTAAAGCACCAATAGTCAACCCTACAATATTACCGCAATATCGACATTGAGGTATTTGGTTAAAAAATATCATGATATTTGATTCTCTTCATATCGCCCAGCCCTACAGTCAATTGTATGTGATGAATAAGAATCTTTTTTTTTTTTCGTTTTCTTTCCATTTTATTTTTCTTCTTTTATTTGTCTCTATAATAACATTAGGAATAGTAGTTTCCCAAAATAGCAAATCATTTTTGTCAATGGCAAAATGCTAACACTAACTATTCTTGTCAATGGCAAAATGATAACTAACTATTCTTGTCAATGGGAAAATGCTAACACTAACTATTCTTGTCAATGGCAAAATGCTAACACTAACTATTCTTGTCAATGGCAAAATGCTAACACTAACTATCAGTGGTGGAATGTAACAAAGTACAAATACTTCGTTACTTTACTTAAGTACATTTTTCATGTATCTGTACTTTACTTAAGTAGAATCAATAGTACATACTTTTGACTTTTACGTCGTTACATTTTGCAGCAATTATGATACTTTCTACTCCACTACTTTCTACAACATTCCGTTACATTTTCGTTACATTTTCTGATCAGTTTTTCCCCCTGCCAAAACGTCTTCCTGACCGTCACGTGCGGCACGAGCAGGCACGAAGCCCGAAGTGGGAGTGGGTGAGCAGGTCAGGGATGGCAAGTGACGGTGATCCCCGTAGCTCTCCGCGAGGTAGTGGAGCTGCCGAACCAGCTGGCGGCGCCCTGACTGCTGCTGCTACGGGCGGAGATGAGAGCTCAGCTGCTCTGAGGCTTTACGGATGGTTTACAGCCTGGTTGTCATTTCCTGAATGTTCGCCTCGGAAAGCACCGTAAAGAGAGGGTGGTTCATTAAATGGAGGACAAACCAGAGTTTAGTTTTTTATTTTTCATATATATGTATTAAGAGAATAAATCCTTATGCAAGAACTTTTACTTTTAATCCTTAAAGTACATTTAAAATCAGGTACTTTTTACTTTCTACTTAAGTAGGGTTGTCATTGTGGTACTTCTACTTTTACTAAAGTAAATATGTCTCTGGTTATTTGTACTTTTACTTAAGTACTAAGATTCAGTACTTCCTCCACCACTGCTAACTATTGTTGTCAATGGGAATATGCTAACACTAACTATTCTTGTCAATGGGAAAATGCTAACACTAACTTTTTTTTTTTTTTAACACTAACCTGGTAAAGCTCGGACATACGTAGTGACACCTGACTTGTGTTTGATTGATGTAGAGTGGATGGGAAGGACGTGATCAGCATGCCGCAGCGCCGGCTCTCCTTCGACTGCAAGAGCTCCAAGCCGCTGTTCAGTCAGCAGGGCGATGTCATCAGTCACATGGCCAGTCGGGACGATATGGAGAAGGTGCGTCATCACTTACGCTCGTATTTATTTTTACCTGCAGTCGAACACAAACTGACAAGATTTTTTACATTTACAGTAGTGCTAAAACAAACCGACACGGAAGAAGACCGGACTTACTTTCATTTAATGCATCGAGCTCTCAGGGTTCAGTGAAATTCAGTTCAGTACATTTACAGTGTTTAGTACAAATTCCAGTTTTACGCAACTTTATCCTCGTACTCCACTACATCTCAGAGGTACATATTTTACTTTTTACTCCACTACATTTATCTGACAGCTTCAGTTAGTTTTCAGACAAGTTTTTCATCCCCTTCCTGTCCAGGGAAAACCATGTTTCTCCACATTTCGAGATTTGAAATTAAATGTTTGTGATAAACTGAAAGACGAAGTGTTCCTTTGTGTTGAGAAAGTTCTCCTCCCTCTTAAGCTAAATAAAGTATTTAAAAAGCCTCCTGGATCAGCTGGAAAATGCATCGTCACAAAGCTGAAAACGGCTGTTTTTCTGACACCATGAAAAGTTTAAAAACTTTTTAGAGATACGTGGTTCTTACAGGACAGCAACGCTACAAACACATGATGATCTTATAGAATATGATGCATTGCTGTAGATTAAACTACCAACAGTATATAAAGGAGTTCAAATGAGCACAACCTGAACCATCTACAGCAGTAAAATACAACATACACATGAATGCAGCAGGAATATTAATCCAGAAACATCAGATAGAAGAGGAACACACTGACAGGGAACACTTTACTGCACAGTCAGTACTTTTACTTTTCATACTTTATGTATTTAATGCTAATAATACTTACATATGGTTTAAATACAGGACTTTTACTTGTAATAGAGCATTTTCACAGTGTGTTATTAATACTTTTACTGAAGTAAAGGATCTGAATACTTCTTCCACCACTTCTGCGATTTGTTCTACATCCCATCAACTTTCACGTCTAGACTTGGCTTCTAATCTGTTCAGCTAGTTTCCTGCATGCTAATGTGAAGAGCTGACTTTTAGCACATTCACTCCTCCGTCTGCTGCTCTGCCGTTCTCTCATGCAGGGATCAGACAGAATCGGCAAGATCACATCAGACGAAAACCTCGCCGATTCAGTTCACTCTCAACACTTCGCAGGTAAGGAAGTGTCTGCCAGGAATTTATCAGAGGGGGGAAATATCACACCCTTTTTGAAGGTTTATGAGCATTACCGCCTTTTGGTAGACGTGTGTGGAACTAGTCTGGATAAAAACTGAATGAATGTATAAAGAATTTCACAGAGTGAGAAGTGGGCGAAGGACACATTATCACATGGACACACAGTGGTGGAATGTACTGTACATTTACTCAAGTAAAAGTTTAAAGATATTTGTACTCTTAAGTATTCCCATTTTATGCTGCTTTATACTTCTGCTCTACTAGGTAGGCAAATATTGTACTTTTTACTCCATTACATTTATTTCACAGCTATAGTTACCAGTTACTTAGCAGATTATGATTTTACAGTACATGCAGCACTAATGATCAACTAAAATACTCCGTATATACAGTAAAGTATTTAAAATGAGCTTTTGGTCAAATGTTCCAATCCCAAAACTCTCAAAATCTTAACTTTTATCTATTTTATCTTAAGTAACTGTTCATATTTAGATCTTGTTACATGTATGTTTGTGTGTATTTACAGACCCCAGGAAGACTAGCAAATAACAATAATCCAATGATTTAATAAGTACATTTTTCTGACGTATTAGTGCGTTGAGGGTAAAGATTTCTTTTATGAAAGATGCTCAATTTACAGTGCAATACGTAAGATACATAAACATTTCCATTTGTGCGTGTGAAAATAGAATTAAAAGAAAAACGGAAATACAGATGCAGATATACAGATACACACAAATGTACTTGTTTATAGATATAGGTTTATGTATCATTATTTTTATAATGAACAGTTTTATAGTTCGTGCATGAGAAAATAGATTTAAAAAGGAAAAACCACATGTACATACAGTAGATACATGCAAATGTACTTGTATATAAGTTGATATATTGAGTATCATTATAATTTTTATAATTAACCTTAATATTGTGCACATATTACTTGTAATGTGTACTTGTATACTGTGGGATTACTACTTCTACTTCAGTAAAGGATCTGAGTACTTCTTCCAGTACTACTTCTTCTTCGCTACAAATCTGCAACAATCCATAAGGGTTTTACTGAAACATAATTTGCATATTGAGGGAAATAAATTGGGTCACGCCTTAATTAGCATATCAAAGGTGAAAAACGAGGCCACGCCCCCGAGGAATATCCAATCAGAGGCTTCAGTGAAAGAGAGAATAAATAATGTGGAATTCATTCACTTACAAATGAATTTCTTAATTCCTCTGTGCCTTTTTTCACGTGCATAGATAGATAGATATATAGATAGATAGATGGATATCTTTTTATTGTCATTCTACTGCCTTCCAGTGGCTCATAAATACTGCCTTAAATATAAACACAATAAGTATTAATAAAAAAAATGAAAATGCATCAGTGTTAGTTTTACATTAAATTATGACACTAAAAAGGGAGTTTGACAGCAGCATAAATATTATTGCACAAAATGAATGGCGGCATATAAAAACAGTTATTGCACGTTTAAAAAAAATACACACTGTTATTGCACGTTTATAAATAGTTATTGCAGTCTCATAGTTCTGTAGGGGGTTATTAAGGGGTTAATTTGAGTTGAGTCTGGTGGCTTGTGGGAAGAAGCTGTTGCAGAATCTGTCCGATGATCTTTTCCGCTGTCCTCACCACTCTCTCTAATGCGTTTCCTGAATTATGTGGCCATTTCATTTATTCATTTCTGCATGTCCACGTCAGTCCCTGACTCTGTCCTCCCCCTGCAGGTTCCGGCGCGTCCACGTACACTCTGGACAGCGGCATCGGGACCTTCCCCCTGCCCGATTGCAGCAGTGGCGCAGCAGGACGCGGCCTGTCCAAGACAAGGGCCGGGGCCGAGCGCCACTCCTCGGGCTCCCCGGGGAGGGCCGGGCGACGCGCCCGCACCCTGGACAGAGAGCCCACGTCGCAGGAGGAGTGCTACGTGCCTCACAAACAGCTGATCCCCACCATTCAGTACGGCTCGGTGCTGGAGGGAAGAAGCTCGGCCGGCATCATCCGTGAAGGTGTCGTAAAACGGTCTCACTTATTCCTAACGACAGCAACAACATTGTTAGGTGTTACTAGTTCTTTTATATAGCCTCCAAACGTAGTACTTTTACGTGTTACATACTGTAGTAGGGATCGACCGATACTGGTTTTTCAAGGCCGATACTGATTATTAGTAGTTAATGGAACCGATATCCATTCAGAGTGAAAATGAAAATCTTTAAGTCAGAATTAAGGTTTTGGAATGTTACAAACTCCAACACAAAACCTTGTTTAAATGCTTTTAGCACTTATATAATAAATGAGAAACTTTCAACATAGTACCCAGTAACGGAGAGTCCGATAGTGTTGTGGGCGGGACATTAAGTCAGACTCAGTGGTGAGTGAAACCGAAGCAGAGGGACAGAGACAGAGCTGCAGCCGAGCTAAAGTTAGACCACTTTTTAATTCATTAACTTTATCGGTTATCAGGCAAATAATACGCAGATAATCTGCAAACTGCCAAAAAAAAATGCCTAAGGGTCTATCCCTATACTGTAGTACTTTGATGTAGTCTGCAAACTCATACTGCACTAAAATACAGAAAAAAAAGTTGAACAGATAAGTCTGATAAAAGATCAGGTGTGGATACTTTGTATTGCTAGCTTTAAGAATACTGTCAGTGTACATGCTGTAGCTCAGACTGACGCGTGGCACTGACCAGGAGACAATACTAACAGGCTCCAGTCATGGTGGGAGGCTGTAAAATGAGACCTGTAATAATGTAATGTAATAATTGACTGGAAATTGACGTGCTTATATTCTTCAATAAGTCTTCAAATATGTACTTTTTTTTTTTTTTACTCAAAATACACTCCCTGGTTTTTATAGTGAATTATAATAAGCTTCCAATTATGACATAAGAAATAATGTATTTAAAATAAAGTATTTAAGTTTAGCGCGTTAGCATGTTAACATACCATGTACAGTTCAGGCTGATGAGAATGTCGTTCATGTTGAAGGTCATCATTTAAATTGTGATGTGATGACCATGAATATCTGCACATTTCAATGAAAAACCCACCCACGTGAACCTCGTGGTGGCGCTAGAAGAGAATCCGACATTAAGGCTCATCCTCTGGGGAACTGGAATGTCTGTTCAAAATAAAATGTCGTGGCAACTCATCCACCACGATGGATTCTGTTTAGTAATGACGTGAAAACATGTGTCTACCATCACTCCATCTTCAGACAAAGAGGCCCATGGAGCCAACATGTTCTCCCCTCGCTCCAAGACCTGGACCTTCCCCAACCTGAAGACTCCGGCAGGCCCAGCAGAGGTTTACCTGGCAGTGGAGGAGGAAGAGGAGGAGGCCGTTTCTTTTGGATCGCCATTCAGAGGGGTACGGATAGTAGTTTAATCTGCATCAACACACCTCTCTCTCTCTCTCTCTCTCTGTGTTAGTGTCTTCTGTGTGTATGTCACAAAAAATGTAATTTAAAAAAAGTCATAGTATAGTATGTCATAAAATAGTTGCAAAAAAGTCATAGTATAGTATGTCGTAAAATAGTTGCAAAAAAGTCATAGTATAGTATGTCATAAAATAGTTGCAAAAAAAGTCAGTTTGTCATAAAAAAGTATAATTAAAAGAAAGTCATAGTATAATAAGTTCATAAAAGAAAAACTCCCCAAATAAAAATCCTTTTAACAGGGTGAAATAAAAGAAACCTCAGGAAGAGAAACACAGGGAGCCCTCATCCAGGACGGAGAGACGTGCAGTAGATGTCTTGTGTACCTTGTAAATTGAAAAAAAGCGAAATTATGGAACATCAGGATAGGAATATAATAGTCAAAACTTTGATTCTTGTTTGCTACCCAAAACGTATGTGTTTTATTAATCTATTCTTATTGAAAAACTGCTGTGGAGGAGCATGCTAAAAGGAATAATCTGGGTCACTTACAGACTGAAAATACTTTGCAGGCAGTAAAGGCGAGATACATTTTTAAATCTGCACTCACATCTTACATAATGTAAAAACACAGAACCACATTCTCCCTTTAGAAATTATTAATCAGCTGAATATTAAAGATTCACAGTTGGATGATTTATGTAACCCACTTTTCTTCTTCTTTTTTTTTTCTTTGCACCTGAAGGCGTTACATCAGATGAAATCCGTGACCTAAAATGTTTCTCAACCCATTCTGCATCCTTTCAGAGCGTGAAGGCCAGCGGCCCCTCCTCCAGCCGGGTGGTGGACCCAGGCAGCTTACCCGTCCCTGTCCAGTCAGGGATGAGCCGCAGGGGGAAGACTCGCACTCCCAGCGTCCCCGAGATGAGCCGGGAGGCCGGGCTGGAGCTGCTCAGGGAGCGGCCGGAGGAAGCCCTCTCCCCGAGCCGCCCTCAGGTCCTGGAGACCCCCGAGTCCCTCAGCGATTCTCTGTACGACAGTCTGTCGTCCTGCGGCAGCCAAGGATGATCCAGCCAAAACCCGGGAGAGGACAGAGAGGAGCTCATCTAGTCCGCAGACAATAAGAGCCAGCACCGCTCTGAACTCGACTGGGATGCTTAGAGGAAAAGAAACTGTGCCCTGTCCACAAGAATACTGTGGTGATGATGCTTTCTCATCAGGTGTCTCTCTGTTGCAACTGGAAAGATGGATCGATAAGACTTCTCCTCAGGATTTCAAAATAAACATGAAGCCAAAAGCCACCCCAAATAATATAGGTTGTTCACCTTTTTTTTTTCACAATCAGACTTTGACTGTGGACACTCTTTAATTCATGTATACAGGACTACAAAACGCATGGCTAAGCTAATGATTAGCACAGCAGTTGTCACTCCTGGTAATTGTTCAGCAACGTGTCTTTTGTTTTAAGTCATCCTGGTGGATCTTTGTTACGTACATCAAGGAAGAGCAGATCAGTTCAATAGCTGATGATCTGTATCAATACATCCATTCTGTCCCGGACATCATTTCGCCACATAACGTATTGTGGGGGGAAAAAAACAAAACATGAAGCTCCCTTAACAAAAAAAAAAAAGAATGTTCATGTCTGTGATTCTTTATTGCTAAACTCATGCATCGCAATTTTAAATGTACAAACGATTTTATTGATCATGTTGATATTGTTTTGCGACCGAGGATTGGTTGTCAGAATACGTCTGTTTTTAAATCATAATACATTTAAAGGTAATATATACCAGCAATAATAACAGATAAGAGAAATGGCTACACTATTCAATGAATATGTATTTCTATTATTTATTTATTTTAAATGTACATCATCTCTTTTTTTTTTGTAATCTTTCTGTGAAAATTGCCGTCTCCTCGCTTAGTAGATTATGTTCATATCTTGTGTTTCAACATCTCTGTTGCTGTCCGTTCCCTAGCCAATAGAGGTCCTATGTACCTACTGCCGTTTTACAACTTTCTAATTAAAATGTTTTGATTTACTTTGTGTGTAGTCATTATTTTGGCCGGTAGCATCAAGTACACACATACAGTAGGTGGAAAAACCACAAACTGATAAATCAGTTGCACATTATTTCTCAGACGATCGACTAATGGAGAACTCTAAACATTTGAAATGCACAACTGTTACTTATAATTGAGGGTTGTTGTGACTTAAAGGATCTGAATATTTTTCCCACTAATGTTACCAATAATAATAATAATAGATATGCAGGGATAATTTTAGTAGCCAGAGAAAACAGGCAAACCAACTGTTTCAATACGATCAACACATTTATTTGAGGAAATGTATCAAATTATTAGTTTCAATTTTACATCCATAAAATAAATTCTTCACAGTATACTTCCAAAAAATTGTATAGGTTAACATCACATCATTTGGCAAACTAATTTCTAGACAACAGATATTTAGAGAAATTTACACTGGGGAGGTCTGAGTAGCTCGCCTGCTATCCAAGATGAAAATATGGACAGATGGCACCGACTCATCACGACTCCGACAGGCTTTCAGGGTTCGGGTCAGTGTTACCAAGCTTCACCATTCTTACTCAAAATGTTGGTCACAAAACAATCATTTGTGGGGGAAGAAAAAAAAAATTAAAAAAATTACAGAGAAACTTCTAGAAGGGGGGTGGAGGGGGGGGAGATCTGTTGTCAAAATCCTGGGACAAGTACTTTGTGACACTCTCCACTAAAGAGAAAGGAGGAAAACTAAAAAGCAAATCAACGATTGAAATTACAAAACTTCAAATAACACAATGGTCAGCCTTTAGAAGCTTGCATGGCCCACTGAAAGGGAGCCCGTCACGTCATTAATTTATGGCACTAAATAACAAGTACCTTCATTAGGTGCTGCTCAGCTTCTGGGAGCCTTCATAGGGCAACGCTTCCCTCTACAGGCCAAGCATGTTCACTGCAGCGTTAGTCTAATTCTCCATTCACAGCCATGATGGGGACTAGCATTAGTTTACCATACACTTACAGTCAACTCTTGTTGTAAGTTTGAAAAGAAAAAAAAATCAAAGAAAGTTAAATAATGTAAGACCACAGAGGAGTTAATTCAAATAAAAATGAAGACAGAAAGTGAAAAGCACCAAGTGCGTTGCAAATTGTGCCTTTTTCTGACAGATTGTGTTTAATTTCCAAACCTCCCATCACTTCTTTTCCTTCTTCTTCTCCTGTAAACAAGGAACAACAATTAAGAGTTATGAGACAAGACACGTCACATCACTGTAATCAGCGATTACAAGCTTATGAAAACAAAAGCAACACATTTTCTAACTTTAATTTAGTGGTATCGGATGCAGTGAAAGAGTGTGTGCTGATAGTTTGGAAAGTTGTGTCATCACTCAAATACAATCAGTAGTACTTTTTTTACTTCAGTGAAAGTACCAACAAAGCACAATATATTTCACATCAGTGTCACTTTCTTGGATGTTTTCAGCACCGGGAGGGTTTGTTGTAACGTTACACAACACCGCTGAGAGACTGAGTTATTTAAAATGTCTTTTGCTTTCTATTGTTTTGTGCACCACAAACTAAATTCCCCTCACAACCATTGTCCTGCGGCGGTGACAGAAGACTCTGATATTTTGAGACCTCAGCAAATGTAACCAAAACTATCTGCATGGCTAGATTCTACGAGGGCTGAATAAGAAAATAGGTCCTTTTTGTGTGATTTGGATGAGCCAGCCGTTTCATCACAGCATTTCATCTACAGTATTGTTAAAATACAAAAAAACTCAAATTCATTAAAGACAACTTTTTTTTTTTGTCTGAGGGCTGAACTTATGGAACAGTATCATTTATTTCTTGTCGTTCTTGTAGGAACATTAAAACCCCGGGGCTGGCAATATCCTATATTTTGTTATTGTCAACAAATCCCTTGAAAACCACAAAACCAACAATGCATTATAGACCGGCGGCTCTCAATACTTTGATTTCCCGACCCTGTCTGTGGCTCTCACCTGAAAAGCCCACTGGTTCCTACAGAAGGTCAGGAATCCTACCTTATAAATCTATAAAGTTGGGTCACAAATGCATGCTTTCATTTAAGAAATTAAAAAAGATTGTCATTTCCTAATACATCTGGTTTAGTGAACTCAAACAGGAGTAAATAATGCATGTGTTGGGAAATATTTTCTGGCATGAATTTTGTGTATTAGTGAATACATTTCGCAGCAGGACAGCATTTGTGGGATTGGGTCAAAATAAAAATGTGTTTTTAATATTGTTTTTTTGGGCAACAATGGAGCTCTATGACACGGAGGAATAAAAATATTTCAGGCTTTGGATACACAGATAATACTTGAGAGTAGAATTCCTTCATTATTGCTTTTGGTCTTTTCGTTGGATTTGCGGACATAAAATACCCCAATATGACCAGAATTATCCATTAACTTAAAAAAAAAAATACATAAAAAGAAGGCGTACCTTATCGTTCATGGCGAGGATGACCATCAGTTTCCTGAAGATGGTGATGAAATCAAGGAACAAGTCCACACAGTGCCTTCAAAAAAACAAAGTACATCAAGTTTGTTTCAGAGTTGTTACATATGCTTTTGGGGCAAAAAAACAAAAACAAGCAACCCAAAAGATTACCATACATTATTCAATATCTCTAGAATAAAGATCATCCAGCTGTAAAATGTATCCACTCATCAACTAAGGGCCGAGCTCATGTAGCACCTTAGTCTGTAGTCTTTTCTTATTTGTAGGAACTGATGCCAAGTTGTACGCCTCACTGTGGGACGATGCATTTGCATGGCATTTGGTTATGAGCAGGTGTGAGCCAACAGATAAGGAAATATGAGAACACAAGTCCTCACCAGATGTAGTCCTTGTCTCCGTTCTCCGCTTTCTCAATGATGAGCTGAGTGTCAAACAGGACGAAGCCGCACATGATAAGCAGCCCGAGGTACATGTGTGCCTGTCGGAAAAGATTTCACAGAAACGTTACGGCACGCACACGTCCAGCTAATCA